>NC_084596.1:10502901-10797901 GCF_033807715.1 Cololabis saira | reverse complement strand
GGTGGAAAAGGGGTATTAGTCTGCCGATGTGTGTCGCTCCTCCTCCTCGCCGGGACATCGGACCTGCAGCCCCGATCACGCATCAGTCAAACTAAGACGTGCACTTAAATCCGCTCACGCTGCACATTTCTACAAGGTTGTAAATGTTTTTAATGTTTCATTACCGGCTTTCAATCATTTTTTATTGTTCCAATCTCAGCTCTAGCCCCTCTACTGTGGAAATAAATAAAAATAAGTGCGCTTCAGCTGACTTCAGTGACATAAAATCTGTTAATGTTACACATTCCTACTGGCTCAGGGGGTTTACTTGCCCCTGGCTGTGAAAACTGTGACATGAAAATAAAAGAAAATCACAAATGAATAATTTATGTCTTTGATTTTCCTTCCTTCTTGCTGCAGCCGGAGCTCTTATTCCTCGTTTACTGTGGACGCCACCGAACCACCAGGTGATTGACAGGCATCAAAGTCAGGGATTAAACAGGTTCACAAACTGCAAAAACAGGTTGCATGAACAACTGAATGTGAGCGATTGTGGGTGTTTAACCTTAACGGAAACAGACGGTGGAGATCAACACTGGGAGAACTTGAACCATCAGAACTGCAGCTGAGGTTTTCCTTTAGTTGTTTAGTTTTTTGGCAGAGTTCTTGATAAATGGCACTTTTCATCATTACATTGAAATTTTGGATGTCAGAAATCCAACACCTCCACATCCATCCATCCACCCTTCCATCCATCCATCCCTCCATGCATCCATCCCTCCATCCCTCCATCCATCCATCCATCCATGCATCCCTCCCTCCATCCATCCCTCCCTCCATCCATCTATCCCTCCATCCATCCATCCATCCATGCATCCATCCCTCCACCCTTCCATCCATCCATCCCTCCATGCATCCATCCCTCCATGCATCCATCCCTCCACCCTTCCATCCATCCATCCCTCCATGCATCCATCCCTCCATCCATCCATCCATCCCTCCCTCCATCCATCTATCCTTCCATCCATCCATCCCTCCATGCATCCATCCCTCCCTCCATCCATCTATCCATGCATCCATCCATCCATCTATCCGTCCATCCATCCATCCATCCATCCATCCATGCATCCATCCATCCATCCATGCATCCATCCATCCATCTATCCGTCCATCCATCCATCCATCCATCCATCCATCCATCTATCCGTCCATCCATCTGTCCTTCCATCTGTCCTTCCATCCATCCATCCCTCCATGTACCCATCCATCCATGCATCCATCCATCCTTCTATCTGTCCTTCCGTCCATCCATCCATCCATCCATCCATCCATCCATCCTCTCTTCCCACCAGGAAGGTTCCTGTTCATCATCCAGCTTTAGTGGAGGACACCGACACCAACACCAGTTGTGGCTCACGAGAGTTGTCATGGCGACCCAGACACACGGCCAAAAGAAAAAAGTCCTTTTTAACCATTTCTCAGGAACAAAAACCAACCAAACCAAACCAAAAACTACCTACATCTCCAATTTGAGTATGCATTGCTTTCCTTCGCATGTATGATGTAGTTCTGCATGTTTGACCTTTGAACCTTTGAACCTGCACAACACAACTCACTGCTGGTATTTTCTCCAGTTTCTCTTCCGTGCATTAATGTAGAAACCAACGAGCATCATCCGTGTCCAAGCCAGTCCTGAGCTAAAGAACAGCAGGCCCCTCCACGCCACCGAAAACCGGGTACTTGTATGAGAACGAGTACTACACGTGATCCCGACCGTCTAACGGTACGAAGATGAGCTGAATGAATAAATAAATAAATAAAACCCAACACAATTAAATTAATACAAAAGCGTAAAATAAAAAAGCGCAGAACGTGTTCCAGGCTCATGCACAGTAGGCGTGTTCGCTGAGCATATGGCCCCTCCATGAGCCGACAGATGGCTACGTTTACGTCGTGCAGGCCCTTGACCTTCACCAATAATCAAAATAAACAGCCGGATTACCAATAAAATATGGCTGTGAGCCAGAGCCGTATCGATTAGTCGGCTAATCAGCTGGTTTCTGAAGGTTAATGGACCGCTGGATCCCCACAACTGCCAGGCTCCTAACGTCGGTTGGTCGAGACGTTTTCAGCTCTGATATCAGACTGGCTCCACTTATAGAAACTCACTGATTTGATTGGTTGGAGTTGATGTTTAAAATAGGGCTGGGGATCGATTCAAATGTCAAGAATCGATTCGATTCCGATTCTTAAGATTCAGAATCGATTATCAAGATTGGATTCGATCCGATTCTGATATTGATTTGGGTTAGTGTTATTAAAACTGTTTTTTGAGCTGTTGCATGAATTATATGACTGTAGTTATGCAACATATCAATACTAGTATTATATTGAGATTCAACAGCAAGTATTGGCAGCTAATGATGCTGTAAGGACCAATCAGCTCCCAGAATGCTGATGGAACTGCTTTCAGAAACATCATGGGTCAGAATTACCAAACAGATCCAGGGAGGAAACGGAGACGGATGAAATTGGTTTTATTTTTTCCCACATTCCGTTTTAATTTTTTCCATTTTCCATTGTCTATTTTGGTTTTAAATTTTTGAGAATTTGGTTTTTAGCATTTTATGCAAATGTAACCCCAAGACAATATATAAAGTAATGAAATATAAACAATTTATGTAATTATAACTGAAAACTTTGATGTTTTCATACCTTTAAACATATTTAAAGGCAAAAACATGGCACTAGTTATTCTCATGTCCAACAAAACATTCCTTTTTTTGGGCATAAACAAAGAAATACCAAAAGTTGTAATGTAACAATGAAAAAAAATCGATCTTTAGAAATACGAATCGATTTTTAGGAATTAATATGAGAATCGATTTAGAATCGGAAAATCGATTTTTTTCAACATAGGCCTAGTTTAAAAGGAAATTAATGGACAGTTTCTTAATATTTGGGATTGGTGCATCTATAAAAACATTGGTATCTGTGTTCTGGGAGTATTTTTACTCTCATCATGAATCACCGTGGAAACAGAACTCATAGCGGATGTTTCTTATTTAAAGATACTACCTGACTCCTCCCACTTTACCTGACTCCTCCCACTTCCCCCCAGAGCTCTTACCCAGATACAGGGAGGCGTTCTCCTTCTTGACGTTGTCGTCCAGGTAGGTGGGTCCGAGCGTGTAGATGGGGGTGGATCCCATCCCCACCAGGATCTGCGCGATGATGAACAGCGCCACGTACAGGTTGTGCTCGTTGCCCTCCTGGTCCCGGGGACAGGAAGTGATGTCGACGCGGTCCCTGCCGCTGCCGTTGCTGTTCATGCACAGGCCCTCGTTGCCCGAGGACGAGTTGACCTCCTTGATCTGGTAGGGCGGGGAGATGAAGTGAGGTAGGGAGAAGAGGGCGGCCCCCACGGTGATGAAGATCCCCCCCACCGCCAGCCAGCGGGGTCTCTGGCCCCGCCCCCCGAAGTAGCTGATGAAGACGACCACCAGGAGGCTCCCGATGTCGAAGCAGCTGACCAGGAGGCCCGACTCCGAGCTCCTCAGGCTGTACCTCTTCTCGATGGTGGTGATGACGCTGCTCAGGTAGCCCGACACCATGAGCGACTGGATGAAGGTCAGGTAGCACATGCAGAACAGGAAGCAGCGCGAGTCCTGCAGGATGACGTTCAGGCGCTTCCTGCTGGGCAGACCGATCCGGGCCAGTCTGGCGGCGAAGAACCCGGGGGGCTTCCTGCGGGCAACGTTTTTACTCTTCCGGAGGTCGGCGGCCTCCCGGTACGAGCTGGGCCGGTTCAGGGCCGCCTTCCCGGCCTTGGGCAGGTAGCTGGTCCTGGTCGGGGACTCGGCCTGGAAGGACTCGGTCTTGGCCGAGAACTGGATGAACTCTGCACTTTCGTCCGCCGTCATGGACACGCGTGCCGAGCCGGCCAGGGACGTTTTCTCCTGAGGCTCTGCCTCATTCAAAACAGGCAGACTTTTCGATTTGAAGTTGGTCCCCGGGTCCTCGGGCTCACTGGAAAACCCGTCCTCCTTCCGAAGGGACTCGGACAGCTCCGCTTCCTCGTGGTCGGCCATTCTCTTTGCAGTCAACCCTCTCTCACATAGGGGTAACGAGAAGCCGGCCCGGTCCAAGGATGCATTCACAGTTCAGGGGCGGCTTCCCGTAACATCAATTATTGAGTGATGCATCTAGTCTGTCCCACAAAGAGTCTCTGGAGCCCAAAGAGACCCAGGAACACAGCAATGGCAGCCCCAGTGTGTGTGTGTGTGGGGGGGTATGGATGGTGCAGCCTGGGCTTATCTGCAGCAGACAGGGCAGCTCTGGCCGGGGTTATCTCGTCCTGTCATGCACTCTCTTCTGGTGCCGGGCTGGGATCCGGGGGTGGGGACTGCAGGGGCCTCCTCCAGGGCCGGGACCCCCCCTCGATGCCTCCCTCAGCGGCCGGCCGGGATGAATCCTCCCTGCAGAGTCTGCGCCGCATATCACTCACAAAGTCACTTCCAAAAGCATGACGGTGCCAACGGTGCCCCCCCAACAATCCTGCAACAGCGACCCCCCCAACAATCCTGCAACAATCCTGCAACAGCGACCCCCCCAACAATCCTGCAACAGCGACCCCCCCACCGAGTCAAGGGCAACCCCGACCTGATGTCCCCGCAGCAGCAGCTTCTCCTCCCGGCCAAAGTCCTCCGATTATCCCGCTGCGGTCGCGGAGGACAGACGGACGGACGGATGGATGAATGGATGGATGGATGCGGGTTCCAGGCTTCGGAGGAAAGGCAGGGATGATGAGGAGGAGAGGACGGACCCGCACCTCTCCGCAGTGCCAGCTGCTCGCTGTTTCCAAAACAACTGCATCAGACAGCAACCGGAAACACCAAACAGTCACCTTCAAAATAAGAGCAGACGGTTCAGATAGTTTTTAGTTTAGTTTAGTTTATTTTCGGTCATGACACAAAAAAAATAAAAATAAAAAAACAAGAATAAAACTGACAACAAGAAAACGAATACACTGTTCAAAGAAAACATAACAAAAAAAAAGTTTCCAGTATACAAATAAACAAATAACATCTAGACCGAAAAAGGGGTAGGCTGAAGCAAATCTTATTATTTGCTTACCCTCAAAAAGATTAATTAAATTAATGAAATAAAAGCAAAAAGTAAGAGAAAGACTGCCAGTAAAACAAATTGCCTCTGTGGGGATAACAAACATTCCTCAAAAAATAAAAAAGATTTTTTTAAATAAACGTGCAGTCTACATGTTACTTCATCCTTACAAAATCAAAGCAAATCACCAATTTCTGTTCACCAATTTCTGCTAGTTCTGTTCATCTGTTTGTTTGCTATTTTTCTTAAAGGGGACCTATGGCATCTAATACCTATTTTAAACAGGCCTTGGATGTCTTAAAAAACAAGCTTTTGATTGTTTTTTGCTAAATAAATTAGAAAATCAGCCTCTGAGCCATGTCTTTATCTTCCCATTCTCTAACCTGATTCTCTAGCTTATTTTAATTTTAGTTTATTTATTTGCACATAAAAAAATATACAACCGCCAAAAATTCAGAAAAACAGTTTGTAGAAAAAAAAAAGAAACAACAACAAAAAAAGGAAATACAATGTAACAGAAAAAATGTGCGGGAGGAACCAAAAAAACCCATAAGGGCTTGTCGAGTGGTCCTCCTATAATGAAACAAACAATATCTACAGAGATACTGTATGTTAAACATAGGACAACTAAGAAGAAAAAGCTAAATTACTAGAAAAACAGGAATCTGATGAGGATGTGCAGAGAAGTTCTGGAAATTAGTTGTTAAGCTTTGCTAAGCTGGGTTAGCAAAAAAGTTGTGATTTTTTTTTTGAAATTATTTGTGCTCGAGCATTCTCTAATATTGAGTGATAAGGTGTTCCAATAAAGAGGACCTCTGGGAAAAAGTAGTCCGGAAGCTCCGGCCGGCGGAGTTAACGTGTCCTAACTGCATGCAATGCGATCAAGCGTCAGCGACAAAATCAATTCCATTGTTTTATTTTCTATTGGACTATCCTAACTGGCCGCAGCGACGCGCAGCGCGACACAGCGCAATGCAGCACAATGCAGCGCGATGCAGTGAGACGCAGTGCGTCGTTTTGAGCTTAACATTTGTTGGACGCCCAGCTTCTATTTTCTTCCTGTAGCTCGCGTTGAAAGCCGGTTGAAAGCGCTGTTGGAAACAGTCATGGATGAGGAACGCCTGATCCAGTTAGTTGAAATGAGAAGTTATCTCTATGATACCTCGTCATTTCACTACAAAAACCTCGATAAAGTGGCAGCTGCTGGAGGGAGATGGACAGGGAGCTGGAAGTTTCTGTTTTTGTGTGTTTTGTCATGATGCTGAGCAGACGTTAATTTACCGTTAGCTTATGTTAATGTACTCTAGCTACTGTTAAACCGTTGAGGGAGGGTAGTTAGCAAGTTCAGCACAATAATATGGCCTGTTAAAGTTGAACAACAATTAATAACAGAACTGCATATTAACGGTTTCAGTGTGGACAGTGAGAGCGTCCGATGTCACGCAGTGCGACGCGATAGTCGGACGCTCGCATGTAGTTATGACATGGTTAGTTGTGGGCATCGGAGGCCAACCTATGTAAATCGGATTTTGGTTACGTAACGACGGGAGCAGAATCTGAACAGCTCGTAGATCCACATCACACTGGACGGCTCATCCAGGCGGCTGTACAGACGCTGCAGAATTTGGTTGCTTTCCTCCTTCTCTGAGTTGGCAGGCTGAGGGGAGACCACTTTATATATGTTAAAGCAAGAAAAAACCTGTTTTTCATAATAGGTCCCCTTTAATTTTCTTTCATTTTTTTCTTTTCATAAGAGTTATACTTGGATGCAATATTTTACTGTTTTACAATTATATTTTGTTTTATTATTATCCGTACAGTTATCAACCAAAGGTTTTGTTTACAGATATATATGAAGGTCAAAGAGTTTACATGTGGTAAATGTATATTGGTTCTATAAGTATTGTTGTGTAACTTGTGCTGATGGTGTACCAAAGATTTTTTTTTTAATTTATTTTATTTATTTATTTTATTTATTTATTTTTTCTGAAGGGGGTATTTAGTATTTTAAGGTGACTTCTCAGAATGTTCGAGGGATGAAAGTGAAAATCCCTTTTTTGCTATCCCCTTACAAATGCATCTTCTTTCCAATTTCTTTTTGATTTATTTATTTATTTATTTGGTATTAGTTTTGGATCTTGACTTTTGAAATAATATTTGTTGATTTTGTATATGGTCAAATATCTGAAAGAAAGGAACGTTATCTTTTCAAATAATATAAATTCCAGACAGAACAATGGAAATGTTAATGTCTTTCTTCTCTCTAATGTGTAAAATAAACTGAACTCAAACCAGAAAGAAAAGAACAATACAAAATTAAAGCTGCAAGCAGCGATGAACGGGCCCTCGCGCGTGCAATTTTAACCAATAAAAGTCAAGTACTCAAAACTAAGTCCGATGACACCACCCATGACTCATTATGTCAAACTATTCAAAAGTTATGGCAGAAAATAGGAACTATCAAATATCGACCAATCAGAACAAGGGGCGGGGCTAATTTGCACCAATTATGGTCAAGGACTCAAAACCGAGTCCGATGACACCACCCACGAGTCTTTATGTCAAACCATTCAAAAGTTATGGCAGAAATAGGACCAATCAATCAGATGAAGGGTGGGCGCACTTTTTGGTGTCTATCGTCGCCACGGTAATGCTTTTGACCGAGAAAAGTAATGCGCATCGTCGCAGGATGGAGACGCACATTTTGGTGTATAACAAACCTGGGTGCACATTACGGTTCGGGCTGCATTAACGACCGAAGAAATGGCATAAATTGCAGCAAAATTACACGATTAATTCAAAATGGCCAACTTCCTGTTCGGTTTCGGCCATGGCGCCAAGAGACTTTTCTTTAAGTTGCGACATGATACAGGTGTGTACCGATTTTCGTGCATGTACATCAAACCGTATTGTGGGGCTTGAGGCACGAAGTTTTCTAGGAGGCGCTGTTGAGCCATTAGGCCACGCCCATTGATGCAAGCCAGGCTCGCGTGCAAAATTTGGTGACTTTTGGTGCACGCTTAGGGGGGCAAAAAGGCCCTCATTTCGTCGGAAGAAAAATAAAAACGAGAAAAAAAACGAGAAAAACAACATTTCCTACATATACAATAGGGCCTTCGCACTGTCAGTGCTCGGGTCCTAAAAACAGTGGACTTGTTGAAATGTTAAACTACTTTATGTTTAGTTTTCTTTTTCCACTGCAGCAGAACTGAACTGCTTCACTAAAACTTAGGACCAACATTGTTGGATGGTTACATTTTTCAAAATTAAACGACCAAAATATTATTTTCTACCTTTCTTTTTTCCCCATTATAGGTCTACCAAGCTTGTACTTCTGTGTACCGTTACACACCCCATTGGACACCAAGGTAAATTGCGCCCTCCCAAACATTTTTAGCACCAGCCGCCACTGGTGTTTACTGAAAAAAAAATAGTTTAATTAAATGTAGTTTTATTTTGAAACTACCGTCCAGGGGAAAAGGCTAAGCTATCAGCTAACTTATTAAACTGTGCCGCAGACTCAACGTTGGTCTCTCTAACCTCAAACTGAAGCAACAAAACGCCAGTTAGACCCCCCTGTCCGCAGTGTATGAGGCCGTCAGTGGGCGAAAACCTTACAAAACACGTCTTTGTTGGAAATTTCACCTCCAAAACATCACTTACATCCGCTTTAAAAAGCTCGCACTGACATCTCGATTTCAAAGTAAGAGCACATCGTGAGTCACCAATGAAAGAATAAAGCACGAACGTTGACTGACCATCTACAATTTAATTGTCACACTTTAATAAAAAACACAGTAAATCTAAGGCATCAAGGCAAAATATGAAGATAAATAATAGTCAAATAAAATACACACGAACAATGCGTTTGTGTAAAAAAGGTTAAACATATGCTAAGAATAAAAACAGATTCAAATGTGAAAGTCGTTTTAATTAAAAATATAAAATTAAAAAGTCTGCTTATGATTTAATCAACCAAAACCTCACCTCCACACATTTCTCCACACATTTAATTTACATTTGGTTTAATTCTGATTATGAATACCATTAAATCATTAAATTGTGTTATATGAGAGTCTTTACAAATCAACAAGCAGTCGCAGAAATTCATTAGCATATATTAAGCAATCAAACAAAAATTACAAAAAATATATAAGCTGTATTGAATTTTTCGGATAAGTTGAAAATAAGATCATATTTTGTCACAAAAAGGTGTTTTTTTGTTAGTTGGTTTGTTTTCAAGAGTTAGAAAAGCAACTTGAAATTGTGTGTATCATTTAGCAGAATACTGTTGAACACACTGTGTGGACATATGAATTCACTGGAAAACAGCGACACCTGCTGGAGAAGATTAAGAAATTAAATGGAAGTAAAAGTTGCTCAAATTGAAGCCAGTTTAAAGTACAATTCAGCATCACCCGTCTTTCATTGATCTTTTTAACCCTTTTCCTGCCGGCTCGAGCCTACAGAACTCAGCGGTGTTTCCGATGGGGGCGCCAAGCGCCACTCCAGCGTAGAGCGGCTGAGTGAAGGTGGTCTGGACTGTGTGGAGGAGGGTCATCATGGTTTCAGAGACGCTGTAGAAGGACAGAACACCTGCTCTGTGATCCAGGTAAACTCCTATTCTGGAAGACATGGGCTTAAAATGGCTTAAAATGCGGTTGCTGGTTCTGTTATGTTTGAATTTGTAACCCCGTTTGGAGACACATAAAGCCCAAGAGTGGGCGTTTTCTCCAAACCTCTCCTTCACTGTCTTACTGTCTTTGTATTCAAGCACCACAGCAATTCCTCCCACGCCCTTCTCCACCTCCCAGTAGCAACGTCCAGTCAGACTCTCTCTGCTCAGGACCTGATAATTGGCTACACATCTGTCCGGGTGATAAGATTGATGTTGTCCTCCCATCGCATATGTCACTTTGCTGTTTCCCTCTGATAGCGACAGATTCATGTGAGCTGTGTTTGGATCCAGTGTGATTTCTTGTGACCACTCTAAGAAGTCGGCTCTGGTCTTTGGCTCTTTTGAGTGTGAAACATCAACTTCAGGGACCACCAGCGAGATCTTCATCCATTCCTCCTTCAGAATCTCCTGTACTTTGTCTCTTAGGAGTGAGGCAGCACTCTTCAACCTTCTGAAGTGCTGCAGATAAAAGGAATGGGAGATGGGGAAGTAAATAGATTTACTGAGATATGTAGCCGAGGTGCTGTTTCTTATGAATTCATTGTGGTCCTCGGTGTCTGAGAGCTGCTTCATCTCAGCGTCTCTCCTCTTCAGGTCAGTGATCTCCTGCTGCAGCTTCTCCACAAGCTCTCTGACTCGACTCACTTCAGTTTCCTGCTGGGATCTGATCTGCTGCTTCACATTAGAGCTTCTTTTCTGGATGAGAGAGATCAGCTCAGCGAAGATCTCCTCACTGTCCTCCACTGTTTTATCAGCAGACTGATTGATGGCCTCCACCTCCTGCTGAAGCAGCCTCACATCTTTCTCTCTGTCCTGGATCTTCTGCTGGACTTGTTGTCGACTCACCTCCATCTCTCTCTGCCTCTCAGTCCTTTCTGCTGCAGCTGAGACTGTGTCGTGGCCTTTATGTTCATCCAGAGAGCAGAGATAACAGATACACTTCTGATCAGTACGACAGAACATCTTCATCACCTCACCATGACAGGGGCAGACGTTGTCCTGCAGGTTTTTAGAGGGATCCACCAGCTTGTGTTTCTTTAATGGAGCCACATCATGATGAGGTTGAAGGTGATTCTCACAGTAAGAGGCCAGACAGAATAAACAGGACTTGATGGCTTTCAGTTGTTTTCCAGAGCAGAAATCACAGACCACATCTTCAGGTCCAGCATAGCAGTGATCAGCAGGAGCAGCTTGGAGTCCATTCTTCTTCAGCTGCTCCACTAAAGCTGCTAACATGGTGTTTTTCACCAGCTCAGGTCTCGGTATGAACATCCGTCTACACTGAGGACAGCTGGGGATTTTATTCTCCTCTTCTTCATCCCAGAAGTCGTTAATACATTTCATACAGTAACTGTGTCCACAGGGAATAGCCACTGGATCCTTTAAAACCTCCAAACAGATCGAACAAGAGAAGGTTTCCTGGTCCAGCTGATCCTCTTCTTGAACCACATCTTCTCTGTTTCTCAGGAAATTCAGTAACGGTTCAAGTTTTCTCTGCAGAGTTTCCACTGTACTCCAGAAGCTTGCCATCCTTGTTTACTAAACACGCTGCAGTAACCAAGGCTTATCAACTCTCACATTCAAGTTCCTGTCTGTTACACCCATCTTTAATGTGCCAGATATTTAGAGGGGAGGGGAGATTAAGGCCCCATCCACATGAGACAAACTCAGGCCTAAACGCCAAAGTATTTGATAAATCCATCGTATCTCCTAAAAAGTCTGTTTTTGGGGTCTGTAAAAGATCCTTTATGGCAGATTTCCAGAGTGGAAACATTTAATATTCAATGTTTACGAAGCTCCACGTCATAGACGTCATTCGCACTTCTCGCATGCCCGATTTTTCGCCTGTTTTCGCAGCACTAACAGGCGTGGCGTGTATTTCACAGCGTTTCAGGCGTGTTGAGAACATTCATGTTGACACACACACGTTTACTGATACGTCTCCGTACTTACAAAGAACATTTTTGAAATTATTAGCGTTTCATCTTCATGTGAGCCTAAAAATGTCCTAAAATTTCTGGATAACGTAGCTCATGCAGATGTACATAATACTACATACTAAGTTGTGGGGCTCATCTCTTGGAAGATGAGTCGGCTTACCGGGACGAGGTGAAGCAGCTGTTAATGTGGTTGCTCAGACAATAACCTTGTTCTGAACACCTCCAAAACCAAGGAGCTGGTCATGGACTTGAGGAGGAAAGCCAAAACAGACACTCAACCCCTATTCATGGCCAAATTACTGGTGCAATTTTTATTGACCTGTCTAAAGCTTTTGACCTGGTTGATCACTATTTACTTCTCGACAAACTTTTTGCTATTGGTCTTGATCAAAATGCTCTTCTCTGGTTTAATGCTTATCTCCATAATCGTCGTCAATGTTGATTTTCAGGGTCATCAGTCTGACTTTTTAATTATTGACAAAGGTGTTCCTCAAGGCTCCACATTGGGTCCACTTCTTTTTTCTATTTTTATTAATGATTTGCCGAGTATCTGTTCTAATTGTCATATCCACTTATATACTGATTACACTGTTATATACACCTCAAACTTTGATAAATTACACAATTACACCAGAGCTCTTTACAGCTTGATTTTAATATGGTTCAAGACTGGTTCCGTAAGAACAAACTCATATTGAACAAAAAGAAGTCCTGTAGCTGGTTTTCAGTACACGTCACCTCCGATCCCGTTCATCTGATTTTCATATTTATTTTTCCGATGGATCCTTTGTTAATAAAGTTGACACATTCAAATCTTGGACTTTGGATTGACCCGGAACTTACCTTTAAACCTCACATTGATTATACTGTTAAAAAAACATATGGCTGTCTTGCTTCATTTCAACTGTTTCACACTTCCTGTCAGAAAAAGGTTAATTTCTCAACTCATACTACCACTTGTTGATTATGCAGATATTGTTTATCAAAATACTCCAGATACTCATCTTAAACCTCTGACTGTATTATTTAATTAATTATATAGATTTGTGTTACGTTGTCCTTTCAGAACACATTATTGTTTAATGTTTGATTCATTGAAATGGTTGCAACCGAAATCTAGACGGCAATTTCACTGGCTTCAGTTCCTTTTTAAATGTGTTTATTTTCACTGTCCTCCATATTTAAAAGAACTCATGATTCCATATAACTCTCCATACTCACTCAGACATATGAATTTTCTCTGAATGCTCGGACTAACAGACCTAAAAACAGTTTTTTACCAAAGGCTATAACAGTGCTTAACACCGCAAATACCTTTATAAACCTTCATCTGTGTTATAGTAATGATATGCAAGGTACGTGCACTCAACACCTTTTCTTACAATCACCAAATGTGCTGCTGAATTTCAAAGTCTTTGCTCAGGGTCTCTGCAATCTACTGTTTTTTGTTGTGTCTCCTTAAGCTGCAACGGTGTGTGTAATCCTGTTGTTTTAAATGCGTCTTTTAAAGGTCTAGCCTATGACAATAAAGACAATTCTAATTCTAATTTATTTCTTTCCTTTATTTATAATATATACAGGTCTATATAAATTCACATCGTAAATAATGTTGATGTATAGATGAATACAGGGACTAAATAGTGCTTATATAAAGTTGCATATAACTGTTCCTGGCAATAATCACTCAGTTATACCACCATATATATTTACAGTATACTGTGTAAAATCCTTACTATTAATTTTTGTAACTTCTAAATAGGTCAAGATTTTTGATATCTAATAACGAGGGTCCATCTGAAAACATTATTCATTTCAAGGTTGAAGAGTTTTTTACTTCTTCCTCCTCCTTTTCGAACATGTCAAGACTGCTGCTGCTGCAAAAAAGTGTCTCTCGCAATTATTGTTTGAGTATGTTTGTCACTTTATACCAGGGGTATTCAACTAGATTCGGCCAGGGGCCACATCTGCAAAAGGACTGTATGGAGAGGGCCGCACAATTTGAAAATGTGGAGGTTTTCAAAATGTATTTTGCACTCAAAGACGAAGACTTATGTAAATATAATACATTTGTATTATACATTTGAATATATCTAGTTTACATATGAATTATGTATTAATAGTCTCCAAATTTAGTAATTGTGAATGTTAAATATAATATTCAGATAAAGAAATATTATTTTGAATGCAAGTTCATTTTGACACCATGCATTGTGCAAACTTAATGAAGTTGATATTGACCTACTTTTAATAAAACACGCCATAATGACAAAGCACCACTTTCCACCAAGATTTCCTTATTTGAATATTCTATTAAGCATTGAGCACAACCATTTTAGTCCATAGTAGCCAGTTATAAAAATATTATAAAAAAAAAAAAAAAAAAAAAAAAAAAAATTTCAACAAACACCCCCTTTTTTAAATATGACCAGGGGCCACATAAAAGCTCCTGGCGGGCCGCATGTGGCCCGCGGGCCGCCAATTGAATATCCCTGCTTTATACTGTTATCATGTTTGAAATAAAGACTTTGGAATTTAACTGAATTTGAAAAACCATGCACTGATACTCAAACCTTCTGAACAGAAACCATTTGTGCCTGTTAAGCCCAAAAATACCCTCCAGCTCTCTCTCTTGGCTGTCGGTCAACAGCTCCAATCAGACGTCCCACGCCTCCCTGCAGGGCTCAGATAGGGCCGTCCTCAGGAACGTCTCGCTTTCAGTTTCTGTAGAGAAACCGTTCAGGCAACGCTCAAACAGATAAGTGATCTTTGGGTTTGTAAGGGACGAAAATGATTGTTGTTTTTCAGATATCCAAATGAAAAGCCACAAACAGGGTTTTAGTCTGGAAAAGCCCATCATGAGGACTCTCCTCTGCTTAAAAGAAACTCTTAATCAAATGTCTCTGATAAGCTTTAGGCAAAATGCCACAGAGATAGAGTTTAAAAAGAAAGAATAACACATTTTCAAGCCAGCTTTGTGCACAGCTGCTTGTTCCTCAGGTCGGTCCCTGCACGGCACGTGACGGGGTGGTTTGTCAGAGATTAGGAATTGCTTGGTATCAACGTCATATACCCAAATAAATCCTCACCACCACAGAAGAAGTGATCTGATATGTCCCTTTGAAACATTATTATACTTTTTTGGATACTGTTAAATTATTTTAATAAGTGTAAAATAAAATGTTCTCCCTTTTTTAAAAAAAAAATACGGCACTGGTTAATAAAGTATCTCTATGCAGCAATGCCACTTCTGACCACATGGGGTCAGCACATCACGAGAAAGTTCACGTGTTAGTCCCTGGCGTCTAACACAGCAAAGTGCACCTCTAGTGGGACAAAGTGGTATTGCAGGACGTGCCGGTCCGTCCCCGCTCATTGTCAACACAGCAGGACTCTGCCCCCTTGTGGTCAGAAGAGGTGTTTCCTCATATTCTGCATGTTCTTCTGCAAGTTTGGATCTAAATATCTATCAGCCAGAAGCAACAGTATCTCAGTCCTATAAAAGTGGAAATGTGTCGTTGGCAGCAGAAGGACTTTCAGCTCCCACCGTCAGTCAAGATAAATTTGAGCGTCTGTGTCTTCAAACCAGCTGCTCATAGGAAGATCTTTAAAAAGGTCTCCAGGAAGTACCGCACCAAAGAGGATCCTTTAATTCATCCGCAGCTAAAGCTCAACACTGGATGTTTTCAGTTGATTCATGAACTGAAACTTAATGTCGGAGGGGAAAGGACCCATACCACATTAGCTCATTCTGTTCTCAGTTTGTCCTCAGTTCTTCATCCTCTTTGTCCTATTTCCCCCCTTCTTTCTTCCTCTGCCAGGTTGGTGTTCGGCAGGAGAGCCCCCACCTTAGGGGTTTTATTCTTGCCATTGTTTTTTCTTTGCTCGGGCGTCACGCTCTGGGTGTCTGAAAAGTGCCAGGAGACCGTTTGTATTGTATTAGACGGCATGTAAATAAAACTGAATTGAACTGAATCCACAGTACAAGCGTTCTGACTTTAATTGCCATTTCATTTCTGGCATTGATGCTATTAGTATTTACAGAAAATTATCTTATGTAAAAGATCACAGGTGTGTTCACTTTTTATCATACGAGAGAGAAAGCAATAAAGACAAACTGTAAGAGACTTAATTTCAGTTCTTGAAGTTCAGGCAGTTACCTCTTTTGGCCACTTGGTGTCGCCACTCTTCCATGTTCATCTGTTGCGTTTGATTGTGAGTTTTAATATATTTTAATACATTGTTGTTGTTTTTTTCTTCCTATTTCCGATATCTTAATGTGTCTTTTAACAATAAACAAATGAAAATGTACCAGACAAATCATAATACATAAATACAAATACACAACTAAGTATCTGATTGTATTCTCCACTTGTGTACACATTATTAGGGCCCGAGCACTTACAGTGTGAAGGCCCTATTGTATCTGTAGGAATTTTTATTATCCTTCTTCTGACGAAATGAGGGCCTTTTTGCCCCCCTAAACGTGCCCCAAAAGTCACCAAATTTTGCACGCAAGCCAGGCCTGGTGAAGAAATGGATATTTAATGGTTTGCATTAATGGGCGTGGCAAAAATGACTCAACAGCGCCCCCTAAAAAACTTTGTGCCTCAAGCCCCACAATACGGTTTGACGTACATGCACGAAAATCGGTACACTCCTGTATCATGTCGCAACTTAAAGAAAGGTCTCTTGGCACCATGGCTGAAACTGAATAGGAAGTCGGCCATTTTGAATTAATCGTGTAATTTTGGTGCAATTTATGCCATTCCTTCGGCAGTTAATATGGCCCGAACCGTAACGTGCACCCAGGTGTGTTATACATCAAAATGTGCGTCTCCATCCTGCGACGACGCGCATTACTTTTCTCTTTCAAAAGCATTACCGTGGCGACGCTAGACACTAAAAAGCGTGCCACCACTTCATCTGGTTGGTCCATATTTGATAGTTCCTACTTTCTGCCATAACTTTTGAATGGTTTGATATAAAGAGTCGTGGGTGGTGTCATCTGACTCGGTATTGAGTCCTTGACCTTCATTGGCCTGAATTAGCCCTGCCTCTTCTTCTGATTGGTCCATATTTGATAGTCCCTATTTTCTGCTATAACTTTTGAATGGTTTGATATTAAGACTTGTGGGTGGTGTCATTGGACTCAGTTTTGAGTCCATCACCTTAATTGGTGCAAATTAGCCCTGCACCTTCTTCTGATTGGTCGATATGTGATAGTTCAGATTTTCTGCAATAATTTTTGAATGGTTTGACATAAAGACTCGTGGGTGGTGTTATCTGACTCGGTTTTGAGTCCTTGAACAAAATTCCTGCAAATTAGCCCCGCCCCTTCATCTGATTGGTCGATATCTGGTAGTTCCTACTTTCTGCCATAACTTTTGAATGGTTTGACATAAAGCCTCGTGGCTGGTGTCATCCGCTAAATGTCCAGGCCTGAAGAATCTACATGCAAGTGTGGCGTTTTTTACCTTGAGCTTGGTTTTAGCCCCGCCCCTTCTTCTGATTGGTTGTTCCTATTTTCTGTTATAACTTTTGAATGGTTTGACATAGAGAGTCGTGGGTGGTGTCATCGAACTCGATGACATCCCCCACGACTTATTTAGCCCCGCCCCTTCTTCTGATTGGTCGATATTTCATAGTTCCTATTTTCGGCCATAACTTTTGAATGGTTTGACATAAAGAGTCGTGGGTGTTGTCGTCGTACCTTAATTGGTGCAAATTGCACGCGCGAGGGCCCGTTCATCGCTGCTTGCAGCTTTAATTTGTCTTTTGTTTGGTTATCACACTCAAATTCAAGTTCATAATACTTGCTACTTTAAGTTTAAGTAACTTCACAAAATTCTCTAAACAACTATTCAGGTAAATCAGACTAACTTGGCTCATTTAAGTTGGGACCACTTAGAAAGATAAAGTTTATTATACTTCCTATTTTTAAGTCTAAACAACTTCACAAAGTTAAGTAAATACAATTAGGTTTAAAGTAAACTTAAGTAAATATGAAATAAACTTGACTTATGATTATTAGTTGTATGTATCTAACCTTTTTAAGCGCAATCGGTTTCCTAGGTGGCCCATAACTCAGCAGCTTTTTATCTGTAAAGATTTTTTTTTATTATTGAATTGAGTTGAATCAAGTTGTATAGTAGATGAACTAGGAAGAACTATGAATTCCCTAAAGCAGAGATACATCAACTAACAGGTACTGCTTTTGCACGCATAATAGTATCTCAGATTTTAATTTTACCCAGGTTTTGATTACTGTCCGGTTGCATATTTTTGTGTATTTTGGGGGGGATGCTCTTAACAATGCTTGCAAGCTTCTCATCCTTCTCCACGGTATACTCCGTCTGTTTTAGAAAAAGTCCTGAAGCAATGTCATCATCATTACCGGCTCCATCCTGTTTCAAAGTTTCAGCACCACGGACAGAGCCTTATAGCACGACAATGTTGTATCTCTGGTTGGGTTTAACCGGCCAACATTGAATACAGACATTTGCTGCTGCTTCAAAGTCTCCTGCTGTTGAGCAGCTCATTTCCTCTGAGAAACCTAAGAAAGCTGACACCGGCTCATTTTCATTGGAAGTTCACCTATCTCTGCCGAGAGATGCACACAAGCAGAGCAAAGGGATGAAACCTGCCACCTCATTTGTGCCTTTTAAGGATTTATTCAGCCACTGTAGTAAATGTTGTCCATATTCAGTTGGTGTGCAATCTAATATTTTCCGTCTCAACTTCTAGAAGTGTAATTCATTTATTACGGCTCCCCATAAGTCCTCACTGCAGTGAAGACTATTCTTCCTGGGGTCCAACATTTCACACATAAAACAATAAAATACAATCATTACCATTAAAACATAACAAAATCTAAACAAAAATGGTCTGAGATGTAATGGAATTCAACCCTTAGATTGTTGAAACCAGCCAGAACCAAACAACAAAAAATATTCCATTTTACACACTCAGAATTTCAGAATAAACCAAGAATTTCAGAATAAACCAAATAACTAAAATTCTTGGTTTATTCGGAAATTCTGAGTGTGTTTATTCTGAATTTTTTTTGTAATCTTGTAATTTTGGAATTACGGGGAAGACGCGGTAAAGATCAACAGGCAGGTTTTTGAACCAGCACTGCCTGCATGAGGGAAATATCCTCTGTTGCCCGCTCAGCCCAGCGAACTATCCAGGGGCCACAAAGTCGGCTTTCTAAGGTCTCCTCATCAGTTATTATCTTCACCAACGTCAGAAAATATGCTGACATGTCTCTAAACCAGGACCTCATCCAGCTTCTTTAAAAGCAGTATAAGACATTTACATGGTCAACACACCGCTAAGAGCGCAGAGAAACAGTTGATAAAGAGCACAGATGCACTGGCCACTTTCTTAGGTACGGCAGACACATTTGGGCCTTATGGGGTCTTCTGGCAAGTGTTATGTGGGCCAGATGTGACCCAAGAATCAGAATTGGGCCTCATTTGAGTTAAGACGTGTTGCATGGGCCAGATTTGGTCTAAATAATGTAAGCCGGCTCTGACCAGGGGCCAGATTCACAAATATGTTCTTAAGAACAATCTTAAGAAATGTCTTAAGATCTAAAATTAAGAAGTTCATAAGAAAGTTCTTAAGTGAAATTCCTCAATATTTTCTTAAGAACCGTCTTAAGAACTGTCATTTCTTACGAATTTCTTATTTTTCCTACTTAAAGGAGCTTGAGGCCGGATTGTGGCAAGATTTATGAAAAAAATCTGTATACGTTTTAAGTTTTCTAGTAATAATGTCAGATGAAGCGTTCCAAACCCAAAAGAATGATCCTCTAGTGTATCTCTCCTTTGCCTTGAACAGGCTGTGTGCTGCAAAATGTGCTGCAATTTGGTCCCGAATTTCCCGCGCTGTCCTGCGGATGTGACATCACATGACGCTGCATGCGCGTTCTCCCCGTTCTCCCGTGCCGGCTTCTCTGTTGGCTGCAGTACCCCCAACGGCCGTCGTGGTGAAGGGTGGCGCTAGAGAGTCTCATTTCTTAAAAGGAGCCTCAAGCTCCTTTAAGATTGAACTTCTTAAAATATGTCATTGCATTGCACGCGCCAACAAACAACATGATATATATATATATATATATATATATATATATATATATATATATATATATAGGTAGTTTGCGTCTTAACCGTCAGTCACTCACTAAACATGGAGAAGGAGAAAAAGAGATGCAGGAACTTTTCATGGCAGGAGCTTGAGGTTATGGTGGATGAGATTAATGTGCGAAAAAAAATAATATTAACAGGCTCTTTGTGTTAAATAATTAATTGGAAAGTATATCTTCAAACTATGAACTACTAGTCTAAACTTGTCTAAAATGTGTTGAAAAGTGTGTGTTCTGAGGGCCACGGGAGCCCAAATGCTCTAAGACGATGCATATTTGGTCCATATCTGTTGGATTTCTCGCTGAGTTTTAGCAGCAACCCTCACCCTTCGTCAACGCACTGAAATCAAGAGCAAATGTGAGCTGAAGAAAGCTGCAAACGCCGACCAAGTCTGCGTCCAGCCGTCTTTATGAAAACTGCCTCTTCTGTGGTTACAGAAAACAGCATCTTGCATATTTCCCTCAGTCCGTCCTCTAACTGCCCACAAATCAAATCTCAACATAGCGATATGACACGAGCACAAACAGCAGCTGTGCATCTAAAAATAAAACTTAATTAAAGTTGAGAGTCGAGCACCTGATTAGCAGCGAATCTTCGCCGGAGTGCGACTCCGACTCTGCCGAACCAAACAGCGAGCCGTTTGGGAGAAGTGATACGATCTCCCGGCCCCTCAGAACTGAAACAGCCAGCAAGTATTTAATCAGCGATTCGGTTCGCCTTTCAGATATTCATGAAATCTAATCAACTTAATCACGGCGTGATCCTTATTTCACAGCGCAATGAAACTTCCTGCCTGTTAAGTCAAGCGTGTCCAGGCTGGCTCCCTTCGCACCGTCTCACCTCTAAAACAAAAACGTGGCACACAAACATGCGTGTACCCACACCCACTCTCAAGCTGCCAGTTTTAAAACTGTTTCAAGCCGCCACCTGTGTGGAAAGGATGGATCCGTCAGCGTCTTCATGTTCACTGCTGGCCTTCAGGTGTCAGCTCCTCCCCCTCCTCGCCGAGCTGCCTCTAGTTAATATCACTCTCTCAGGTCCGGAAAATTACAAGACTGTTTCAAAACTATGTTGTGAGTTTGAAGAATTCTAGTCAGGAAACTAGAGAAACTAAAGATATTTAGCTTAAAATAAGGCAGTTTTGACTAGATTTAGGAATAACAGGCTTATTTCTAAGGCTCAATTTAACTATTGCAGGGATCAATTTAATTATTAAGTTCCTCTTTCTTAGAAATGTGATTTTATTGTGACCATAAATAATACTTAACACTACTTAAAACATCATATTGGATCAACTTAAATACTTGCATTCATGTTGACAATTGAGTTAATGTAACTTAGAAATACTCAAAACATTGCTTGCCATTGTCTTTGTACGTTTTGGCCGTATAGAAACGTAATTCTTGTCAGTTGTGAGAAATAAGACCTGGAAACAGGCATTATGGCATAGAATTGTCATATTTGGTTTAATTCACCGTACGAATTTTACAGATTACTTTTGTAATATTGTATTTGACCTGGTCTTTGTACGTTTTGACCGTATAGAAACGTAATTCTTGCCATTTTAAGAATGAGATGTACCTGCTGTACTCTACTGCCCTTACATGTACTTTTTTTACAACTTGTGCTTTTTATTACTTACTTACTTATTTACTTCACACATTTTACTTCACTTTTCTTATCATTTTATTTGTTATTTACTGTTTAATTGTGTCTTGCCGCTTTTAATGTTGATGTAAAGCACTTTGAATTACCTTGTGTTGAATTGTGCTATACAAATAAACTTGCCTTGCCTAATGTAATTCTGCCAGCAGTTGGCTTAACTTAAAGATTCTAGTGGAAAACTTATTTTTTTTGTTGAGCCAATGTTTTATTTTTTAGAGTGAGGGGCTTTTTTTGTGCAACTTATAGAATCTAATAAAAGACAAAAATACAAGGTGGAAAAAGAAGTAAAAGCTGAATAGATTCTGCTTCAGGTAAATCTGGGGCAGCAGAAACGCCTCGTCGTGGTCGTGGTCCGATGTGGTTGTTTGTCTGTGAGGAGAGATCAACTCCAGGATTCTCACCAAAATGTTGAACTTTTACCTGGAAAAATAACTATATAAAGCTGGAACCCAGTGTTCCCTCATCCAGGTCCTCAACTCCGTTTCACATGACTGGATCTCCATCCGCTGACCATCAAGGTGGAAGTCTGTTACAGATCCATCCAGGTGAGTTGGAGAAAAACCTACAAGTTCCAAGATGATTTGATGTCATATCTTTGTTTATTCTCTACATGTAGGTAAATCTCCGCCGCCTGAATCGTCTGAAGAAGCTGCAGAACAGGCGCCGGCGGCTGCAGCGCTGAAATGGATCCAATGTTCGGCCTGAGGAGCGCGCAGGGGAGCCGCTGCTTTCCTATTTGCTGGGATGTTGAGCTCATTTTGGAGAGCACTTCATTCTCCCTGCCCTGTGGGGTCTTAGCCACAGGCCGCTGTACGGTACAATCTGTAAAATCTGTTTTCCATCAGACACAGTAATAGCCTCTGTGTCGCGTCTGCGTCATGCTGGAGTACAACATCTACTTCATCTCACCTTATCAGTGTGAATGTCCGGAAACAGCGGGAGGAGATGCAATACATGTTATTATTTTTGCAGCATTATATGAAATGGCTGCACGATCAAAAAGCTGCAGGTGTTTCTGCGTCACAGATGTGTGGACACGTTATAATGTTATTACTAGCTCTGCTTCTTTCCTGTGGCAGCATATTTAGATTTACATCTTAGTGCTCTCAGGTCATCTTTTCTACCTTAAAGGGGCTGCGAGTCCTGAAAGTGCAGCAAAGTTGACTGTGTTGTAGAGAGTTGTGGGTGGTGTCATCAAACTCGGTTTTGAGTACTTCTTCCGACGAAATGAGGGCCTTTTTGCCCCCCTAAACGTGCCCCAAAAGTCACTAAATTTTGCACGCAAGCCAGGCCTGGCGAAAATTTGATATTTAATGGTTTGCATTAATGGGCGTGGCAAAATGGCTCTGTAGCGCCCACTTGAAAATGTATACAATTATACAATCGAGCCCGTCGCCACAGATTGACATAGAAAAATGAAATTCGCTACACATGTACAACATGTCAAGACGCACCAAAAAGTCTCCTGGACCAATACCCTAACACCAACAGGAAGTCGGCCATCTTGAATCAAATGACCGTTTGGTGGTGTCATCGGACTCGGTTTTGAGTCCTTGACCATAATTGGTGCAAATTAGCCCCGCCCCTTCTTCTGATTGGTCGATATTTCATAGTTCCTATTTTCTGCCTTAACTTTTGAATGGTTTGACATAAAGAGTCATGGATGGTGTCATCGGACTTAGTTTTGAGTCCTTGACCTTAATTGGTGCAAATTGCACGCGCAAGGGCCCGTTCATCCCTGCTTGCAGCTTTAATTTATTTTTGTTATTGCACTATTCTGCACTTTTTGTTTTAGTTTACAATTTCATGTTTATACATTTTGTGGCACCAGTGCTGATAAGCTTTGTTTTGATCCAATGATGCAGTCAGTGAAAAGAAATATATGTCCATGTTGGAGAGAATGGACAATGAAAGAGAGTTTTAGTCTTAGACTTCTTTTTTTTGCCAAAATGTATCTGATCGGGAAAAAGTATCGGAATTGTATCGGGAGCCAAAAAAAAAGATTGGATCTGGAAAATTCGGGATCGGCACATACTCAAACTCAAGTGATCGGGAGCTAAAAAATCCTGACCGGGACAACCCTAGTCTTGAGTCTTTGTGCAGGAGACTAAGGGCCCAATCCCAATGTTCACCCTACTCACTACCACTTCACCCTCAAAATGAAGCCACAAACTTTAGGGTCCTTGTAATCTTCCCTAGGGATTGGGACACCACTTGCTATGTCACTGCGTGGTTTAAGTTCGGGTACGTAAGCGACTGCGTAGTTACGTTTGCACATACGTCACATCATATCAAGAAGCCGACAGCTAAAAGCTGTTTTAATTTCAGCTGTAGCGCTGTTAATATGCCACTTTATTACGTTTTAATATTTTTTCAGGCGTAAAAGTAACCGTTAAAATCCCCAACCCTGGGCTCAGTTTATCCAAATAACGCCTGTTAAGAAATTTGCTCCGATGTTTTCGGGGATGAGAAGAGCCGCCGGCGATTTATGGTTCCGCGTTAAATTGACACAGAGCCTACGGCGTATGTTACGCGGCGATGCGCGCCGTACGGTGCGCGTCGCCGCGTAACCTACGCCGCAGGCTCTGCGTTGGTGTAATACGGAACCATAAATCAGCCTTTATTCTGGCGAGATCTGAAAAAACTTTGCAACAACGGGCAAGCGAGTGATTATGTACATTCAGTGAGTGAATATTATGAAAGTAAAATATATATTTCTCGCTAGAAATGTAATCAAAACGCATTTTTATGCAGAAACTAACTCAAAATATTGATTTTATTCTCTAAAAATGAGAAATGTCCACCATGTTTTTTTTGTTTGATTCAGTCTGCAAATGATGACGTAAAGCATTCTGGGAAAGCCCTCGTCAGCATCTGAAATCCCTCGCTCTGAAGGGCTAGATTCATACACACTAGCCCTCGTTATGTCCAGTACCCCTACATGCAAAGAGGAATTGGGACACCACTACCCTCACGGGAAGGCGCAAAATTTAGGTGTAGGGCTGAAAAGTAGGACTAGGTGGTGTATTGGGACTGGCCCTAAGAATGGCTGTGTGGTCAGAAAATGTAAAAACAAGGTTCCCGGGTTTCCTGTTAGTGCATTCATCTGTGTAAAGTGTAAAAACGACAGGAGAACCGACACTGCTGTGCTCTCATTTACAACAAGCACATAAAGGTTGATGGCATCTGGTCCCAAACAGCACACGCCTGCATGAGGAGCACCGGACTGAGGTTACATAGACATATGAGGTTCACCAAACCAGAGAGGAGGAAGATCTCTCTAATCCTTTGAAGAGAAAGTCGTCGTCTGGAAACCTGAAAACCAGGAGATCTGAAACAGGGAAAAGGAACGAGGAGGGGGGAGCGATGAAGTGCGATGATAAGAGGAGGAAAGCGATGCTTCGAAGCAGAGCAGAGGGAATGATTTGGATCTCAGCTCGGAGGTTAAGCAGTCAGATTATCAGTTATGGGAAGGTGATTGGCAGGGATTAAACAGATGCTGTTAACTGCAGGTGAAAAAGAACAACTAGCGTTGCAGATTAGGCAAATTGAGTATTATTATGCAAAATAGTAACGTGATTAGTTTGAATTCCAGATGTTTCATCAGATTTCTGTTCAGAACTGTCAGTAAGAACTACAAAACCAAGTTTTTAACAGTTTAGCTTTAATTTGAGGCTCTTTGTAAATCTAAATTTGCCTCTCTTATCTGATCAGAATCTGTACTTAACAATGCTTGTTGTGTTGTTATATCCCTGCTTTAGTTTAAGGAGTTCTGTTCATCTTCTGGGTTTTCTGCAGAGTCATCTCGACTTCCTTCGTCTTTATTCAATTACACTTTTCCTAATCTCCTGTTTTGTGTTAGTTCTGGTTTGACTTTGATTCTTCCCTCTTTCAAATATCGCGACCAAAACGAGGCCGTCTGGGGGCTTGAGTCAGTCGCGGTCACCCGTCTTGTTTTAGTCCCTGACAATCAAAGCTGCTTGGTAAGAATAAGTCTTATTTCAAATGCCTGACTGCAAATTTCTCTTTCAGCCCAGTTAGGATTTGAAGACCAGGCTGGATAAAGAGGTTTAAGTAAAGTTTAAATACACTGTATTGTGTTTGCACTTTTCTCGTCTGGTTGACGTCTTTTAGCAGCCGCTGCTTTGTATATTTCCAGAATCAGAATCAGCTTTATTGGCCAAGTATTTTAAGTGTTTCTCTGCTCCAACACAACTAATTCACATGAATGGAGCACCAGCAAGTCAGCTAAACAACTGTTAATTTGAATCAGACGTATTGGCGAAATAAAAAATTTGCAGAGTGGTATCCCTCAAGGACCTGGATTCGGCCTCATTCACCCATCCATGCAGCACACTCATAGTCTATATCAAATTTTATATATATATATATATACACATATATATGTATATATATATATATATATATATATATATATATATATATATATATATATATATATATATATATATATATATATATATATACACATATATATGTATATATATATATATATATATATATATATATATATATATATATATATATATATACACACATAATCATATATATCAGGGCAGTGTGGGGGTTCAGTGTCTTATCAAAGGAAAATTGGAGATACGGACTGTGATGCCTGGAATCAAACCAGCGACTTTCAGGTAGGCGGATGACTCCATGTTGTAATATCTGCATGTTTAAATAAAACGTCATTAAGTGTCTCTGAGAAACCCACGTGTCCCGAGGCAGTGACTGGATCAGACACTCTTACAAGCTCAGTCAATTCATACCAGCTGTTAAGCACGGAGGTGGAGGGGTAATGATCTGGGGCCTCATTTATAAAAGGGTGCGTAGGATCTAGGGATGGGAATCGAGAACCGGTTCTTGTTGAGAACCGGTTCCCAGTGTTTCAATTCCTTGGAATCGTTTGCCTTTTTCCCAAACGATTCCCTTATCGATTCCAGTGGGCGTGAATGACGTCACCAAGCACGTTGCGCCACGTGCGCATTCGCGCCCGGCAGGAAAACACGGGGACAAAGCGGCATAAACGCTCAAAAGTTTGGTTACATTTTACCAAAAAGGATGACAACAGGGCGACAATTCTTGCAATGTGGACATTTCAACAAAGGGGGGAAACTGTTAGGGCTCGGCCAGCTGATCTGCTGGGAGCGCGGAGTCAGCCGGCGTCTGGTAAGGCTGATTTATGGTTCCGCGTTACACCAACGCAGAGCCTACGGCGTAGGGGATCGCGGCTACACGCACCGTGCGGCGCGCGTCGCCGCGTACCCTACGCCGTAGGGTCTGCGTCGATTTAACGCGGAACCATAAATCATGCTTTAGAAGAGCTGCGCCACGCGGATGAGCAGGGCGCTCCGAGCCTCCGGCAGACAGCAGAGCTCTCCTGACACAGCTGCAGCTCGTCAGCTCATCTGTGGAGAAGTTAAAGAGCTTCTACCACTAGCTTCTCCTTTCATCAGCAGGGAAGAGAATCAGGCCAGAATAGATGAATGTCACCAGCAGTGACTAAGTTTGTGGTGTTGAACATGTTACTGGACATTCTTGTGTAATTGCTACAAAATAATTTGTTGTTTTTCGTTAATTTCTACAGAAGAATATTTATTTTATTATTATTATTTTATATTAAATACATATTTTACTGTATATTACAAATCATTTTGTGGGGACCCCCTGGCACCATCGAGGAGCCCAAGGCTGGGGGCATCTTAAGACCTCATTATATTTTTTTTGTTCAAAGATATAAAAGTTTTATATCTTTGAACAAAAAAGATCGGAGAAACAAAAAAAATTGAAACAAAGAAACAATTTTAGTATCAACTTTGTTTTATTAAAACAAAGTTGATACTAAAATTGTTTCTTCTCCTTTTTTCCAAATGAGAATCGATAAGAGAATCGATAAAGAATCGAATCGATAAGCAGAATCGATAAGAGAATCGGAATCAAAAAAATCTTATCAATTCCCATCCCTAGTAGGATCCATACTAAAAGTGCAAGTGCGCCCAAAAGCCGAAAATGGCGTGCGCACAAAACAAAAATCTGGATTTATAAAACCGTGTGCACGCACACTTGCACGCAATGTTCGCTTTATAATTCACAGTCCAGCTGGAAGGTTGCGCACGTGAATTCGCCTCATAACCCGCCCTCTATACGCCCACATTATACCATAAATGGGCAATGCAAACTACATGATGACTGTATTTGCATATGAATGATCCTGCTGAGCATGCGCAGATGTTGTGGATGAGGTGGAGGCCAGGAAAACGAGATTATGTGGTGGTCACTGTAAAAGTATAAATAGTATATATGTGGTGCGATCTGAAGGTGGAGGCCAAGAGGTACGTGCGCGTGTGAAACCTTTTAAGGCTGATTTATGGTTCTGTGTTACACCAACGCAGAGCTTACGGGGTAAATGCGCGTCGCTGCATACCCTACGGCGTAGGCTCGGCGTCCATTTAACGCGGAACCATAATTTAGGCTTTACGCACGCGCGCGCATAAGGTTTCACGCGCGTGTAGAACTCATTGTATTAAAAAAATCTGTCCCTTTAGGGGCTCCGTAGAGTGGCCCGGCACTCATTTGTTCTGTCCTCAGTCACTCTACGGTTGGAAGCGGTGGGTGACGAGGAGGTTCCCGGCGTGTCCTGGCACTGCGGCTGCACCAGAGTCCTGACTGACACTGAGCTTCACACACAGAGGGACACGATCAGCGCTATTATATTATAAGTCTGATATGTGATGACATTAACAGTATGACATGAATCTGGCTTCATTTCACCACCTCAACGCCTGCGTCGCCAGTTCCCCATATCTTCAAAATGTTTGTGCACGAGGGTCAGGGTTGGCATAAAGATACACACATTTTCCCGTTAGTTTTTTCTTTTAAATCCCAACCATTGCGTAAAAAGTGGCGTCCGCATCTTTCAAGCCCTGTTTTGTGCGCACGCAAGCTTTATAAATGAGGCCCCTGGGTTTTGTTTCGTAGCCACAGAAATTTGCCGTCTGGCACTCGATGGATCGACCGCGAGTCGAGTCTGTTCGCTGGAATATTGTAGAGTTGAGCAATTCAACAATGACCCCCCCCAGGACACCAGCAAATCTATGACAGAAGAAACTTGAGGTGTTGCAGTCGTCCAGTCTGGACCTCCACGTGACTGAAATGCTTCGATCGAACCTGGAGAAGGCTGCGCCTAAACAAATTCCCAACAAATTCAAATCCTCTTAACAATATTTTTAAAAGGAATTGTTCTCACATTTGCTGACGATGCTCTTCAATATTTCATGGGTTCAGTCAGAGCTATATATTTTTTAAGGTGCTGGCAAATAACAAGTAAAACAGCTTTTAAATTACCTTTCTGTTCTTATAAACTACAAGACCATTGCCTTAACTCGCCTCTGGAGCTGTCAGTCGAGAAACTTTGTCCTTGATGGCCTCAACCTAAACAAATTCCCCAAAAAATTCCAATCCTCTTAACAATATTGTTAAGAAGATTTGATCTCACATTTGCTGACGATGCTTTTCAATATTTCATGGTTTCAGTCAGAGCTACAGTATATTTACCATTCAGACCATTTTTTAAGGTGCAAAACTGGCAAATAATAAGTAAAACAGCTTCTAAATTACCTTTCTGTTCTTATAAACTACAAGTCCATGCCCTTTACTCGCTTCTGGAGCTGTCAGTCGAGGAACTTTGTCCTTGATGGCCTCAACCTGGAAGTTGGATTGTTGGCGTTTGATAATAACCCGTGAATATTTCAACTTATCTAGGAATAGTGGTAATCATCTTTTTCCCCCCCAGATATATTCATGTGAACTCGTGCAGTTCAGAAGAAATTTCTTGGAACATAAACTCCTGCTTGTTCATTTAAAAGTACACGCTCCTGGCAGATGAGGCAGAGTTAGTCCGAGCCCGAGCTCTTCCCCTCGTCATGATGTCACAGCCTCATCAGCAGCATCAGCAGCAGCAGCAGCAGCATCAGTAGCAGCAGCAGCAGCAGCAGCAGCAGCAGCAGCAGCAGCAGTGGTGGGGGGGGGGAGTCAGTCACAGCGCCGGGCTCAGTCTGTCCAGAGCATTTACTTCACACAAGCTGAAGAGAGAAGAGGCATAAGGGACAGTACTGGGAAAACCTGCTGAAGGAGACTCGTGCAGCAGGAAGATGGAGCGATCGGACCGTGATGTGAAGGGGGCATCCAAGAGGAAGAGGAAGAGGAGGTCTAGAGGCAAAGGTGAGTCCTGCAGCTGAAGTGGTTCACTTTATCCCCATTTAGCAAGAATTATATGTCATTTTTATCAGGTGTGTAACTTTAGACCTCGCTAGTAACTTTAAAGTGTCTCTATTGATTTATTTTTCCTTCTCTGAGTGCTCATGCTCCGGACGAGCTCAGTCTTTGAGCCCATTATGAAAAACTTTACTGTTCAACTTTGCAAAGAAAAAAAAGGAAACAAAAAGAGTCGACAGGCAGACAAATGCGCTGCAACAAAAAAGATGTTTGGTTGATGCAACGATCAGCAGATTCTCCTTTTTAGATTTGATAGATAAACGAGGGTCAAGTCAGAGAGTCAGTTCAAGGAGGTTAATCATGTTGTTTCTGCAGTTAATGATAATAAACTAAACTCCCAGCCGGATAACAAAGACCTTTTTTTTAGGTTTTCAGGTTTTCTAGGTTTTTTTAGAGTTGCTCCAGTTAAAATGTGGGTCTTAAAAGTAGGTTTTTCACAAAGTTATAGGACCCCGAGTTGGGATTGAGCGGAGGATCCAAGTGTGAGCTCACAGATGGAGGTGGATTAAAATAACTCAGATAGCTGCTTTAGGGATCCAAAAGAGAAAAGGGAACCCAGGAACCTGCTGGAAATGGCTGAAAAAATGTGATGCAGGCTTGGGCAGTCAGTAACAGGTGAGAGTCGGACTGGACACAAGAAAACAACCGCTCAAAATATGACCACCACGGACGTTACACGAGTTCCCACCTTAGACCTCATCGTGTATCCAAGTCTCACAAACTCCACGGTGCCAGGACTTTATTTCAGGACTTTGGGTCAGATTCTACCGGAGACTAAAGAGAGCATGTGTGTCCATGAGGACGGTTTCTACCTTCTAGCATCATGATGTCACCAGCTCAGCCAATGGGATGCACAAGGACACCGCCTTCATTTTAAAGGCGGATATTTTCTTTGGGACCACAAGGAAGGAGAGATCAATTTCTTCTACCTTTAAACTGTTTTTTTGAAATGTATAGCAAGCATTTTCAGCGTGTAATCTTTGTGGCTGCGATTCCTCTGATTACTCCAAATCTGATTCTGGCTCCGTGTGACTGGATTTTTGGAGTAGTCGTCGTTGGAAACGTAAACCATCCCACAAAGTTTTGTTAATCATAGATTTGTTTGCAGCCGTTCATGAGCCATGAAGCCCTTTACTGAAAACTTGAAATTGCAACCAACCAGAAGACGCTTATAATCTTATTTGTGGAGGAAGCGTTACTCATTTTCTTTATCATTCTCAAGCACTTAAAAACAGTCTGGAAGTGTGATGGGTGAAAAACGAATGTAGAAGCCACCGAAATGGGAAGACGTCTTGGTAAAAGCCTACTTTTCCAGGATTGTCATGTTTTCACGACCGTTCTCGATGGTTCATCTGCTAAGTGTGAACAGTTGTAGCGGACCGTAAAAATGTTTGATTGAAAATTATCAGCGCTGTTACGATTTATACTAAAGAGCCACATTTTATGCCACTCCGTCCTATAATATAGAATCAAGAGAAGAATCAAAGCACACAACAATGCTCACAATCGGAGGATCAAAAACGTCTTTGAGCTATATCATCTGGTGGGGTTTCCATTTTATTTTCTCTCGTTTTAGACATCTTTTCATTTATTCACAAGTTTTCCTGTCTGATTCCATCCCTGCTCTACTTAACCTCAGCAGCCACGGCCCTGTATGTGCGTCCTCCATCCCATCATCCCATCACCCTCCAGGAAACATTGGACATCACTTTGTGCCAGTCTGTCAAGGAGGATGTTGCATGTTTAGACTTTAAGCACATCGACTGAAGATTATGCTCTTTCTGCACACACTGGAACACACTTGTGTCTTCAAAAAGAGCAGCGGAAGAAGTTCAGAGGTTCAGCTGGAGGAGGAAAAGTCTCCTCAGCCAAGATGATGCTGCATGTTTGTTCTGTGCTCTCTAGTCTTTGTTAGAGCATCAACGCCATGTGTCATTGTGAGACAAGCGCATGTAATCATAATTACAGTCGTCAGGGCAACAGGTCAGCCTTTTAGGATTAAACAGGCATTGTTCTGGACATGTTAATCCTCAGTAAACGCTGCAGATAACTCCGTGATGGCTCTGGTATTAAGTCCAGCGGTTATTCAAAGTGCACTAAGCCTACTCCACTTTCATTAATGACCCAACGGCCTTTTTTTGCTGAAAATCAAAAAAAAAAAATCTGTCCTCTCTGGAAAATAAATGTCTCCACAAAAGTCAGCGCGGCCCCTCAAATCCTACATTATTTTAGGGTCAGGAAGCACTCAGCTAATGCTTCCCGTTGTATCGAACAAAGAGCCACGCTTTAATGCCAGCTGTTATTTTGGATATATTTACATATTTCCTAAGATGACAAAGGATCCGAGAGGAAGCGCAGCAGGAAACTGGCGTTGTTGTGTCCTGCAGCAGAGAGACTGGAAGTCCTTAAACAAGAGCGATTCCAACAAACTGTCAATCAAGGAAGTCATGCAAAGCAACACTTGATGTCTCATTTGCATATTTTTTTTCTTTCAAAAAGGTAATACAGCTTTAAGAAGTCCTTTACGAAATATATATGACATGCGTTGGTCTAAATACTACAAAGATACTGTACTGAAGCACCCTAACTGCTCTGTTATTAACAGCAGCTTTAATGGGGTGGAGTCAGCTATAGGTTTGAAAGTGATAATTTTACAGTGATCAGGATGTGTAAAGCCCAAATAAAGTAATTGGCTCATGTTATGTTTATATTTGATCAAATATAAAGTCTTTTTTTTTTTTTACCTTGTCTGCACACATATTAATGATTGATACCATGACCGTAGAAACCAAAGGCATACATATGTGCATTATTACTATATTTAATATATATACATATACACATATATATATATATATATATATATATATATATATATATATATATATATATATATATATATATATATATATATATATATATATATATATATATATATATATATATATGCATACATATGCGTACACATACATAAATATAGACATACAAACCCAGTGATTTTTTTTTTTTTTTTTGGGGGGGGGGTGACGACATCCACTGCCAATCCAGGAAGCAGGAACACACGGAGACACACGTCAAGCACTGGAAATCTGCAACAAAAAAAACCACAAACAAAACCGGCACGGAGCCGACCAAAACATGAACAGCAATCGACCCAAATCTTGAGATCTGATCGCAGTCTGAGCTAAGCTACCGCTACCGCTACCTAACTCCAAAAACTACAGAGCCAGGTGAACAAGCCAGTGTGTATGTCTATGTGTGTGTGTGTGTATGTATATGATCATGCGTGTGTGTGTGTGTGTGTGTGTGTGTGTGTGTGTGTGTGTGTGCGTGTGACTAAATGACTATATGTGTGTATGTGTGTGTGTGTGTGTGTGTGTGTGTGTGTGTGTACATGTCTTTGTGGCTATGTGTGTGTGTGTATGTATATGTTTGTGTGGCTGTGTATGTGTGTGTATATGTATGTGACTGAGTGGCTATATGTGTGTGTGTGTGTGTGTGTGTGTGTGTGTGTGTGTGTGTGTGTGTGTGTGTGTGTGTGTGTGTGTGTGTGCACGCGTGTGTACATGTCTTTGTGGCTATATGTGTGTGTGGTTTGCGTGAGTGTGTATATGTCTATGTAGCTATGTGTGTGTGTGTGTGTGTGTGTAATAAACCAAACAAAGCTCCACCTGAAGTGTATCTATAGTGGGGGGGGGGGGGGGGGGGAAGCAACCCCGCCACCCGCGAGACCAGAGGCCGACAAGGAAGAACCCGGAACCCAGGCCACCAGCAACCCCACAGAGGGGAGAAGTAGGAGGGAGAGGGAGGCAACCCACCGCCTGCGAGGCACCCGCCCCCCCCCCCCCCCCCCCCCCCCCGCCGGCGGCAGCCAGAGATCCCGCGGCGGACCGCGACCCAGGCAATCCCCGGCCACCCGGTCCGGGCCGGACACGCGGCCAGGAGGCCCTCACCCTCCAGGCCAACGACCCCCACCCGCCGAGGGACCAGCCTGCCCGGAGAGACAGAGCCACACCGGCCGCTGACGCGGGCAGGTGCACCCGCCCCCACGAAAGCGCCCCGCCACGGAGGCAGCGGGGGGGACCGGAGACGGGCCCGGAGAGAGGGAACCCCCCAACAGGGCGATACCCGTGCGGGCCCGACAACGGAGGGCCCCAGACCCAGGCATCCCATTCATTCATCCATTCACCTATCCGATACCTATACTAATAATAAGATATACTATACATAATAATAATAACAATAATAATAATAACCATCTTTGTATGTAAAATATATAAAAGTCTTAAGCACAGACATTTTTCTTTTTTAGACATATATAATATGACCACTTTAATCTAAAGATGATATAACTTGTCCTAAAAATATTTCAAGCAACATTAAATGCTGCTTTAAGAAGAAACTTTCTCTTTTTAATAACATCACTGCTGTTAAAGTGGAAATCTAGTATTATTAATTGATTAAATAGTAGATTCCTTGTTATCTTAGTGTTTCAAGTTCCTCAAATCAAATTTGGATTAAACTAAGATATTATAAACATTCAGACAATATAAACATATACATGAACTTTGTTAATGTATACAGGCGCACTGTATTTTACCCCTTTGTTTGTAGAGTTTACCCAGTTAAGAAATTATTTGTAGCATCTTTTTATCATTTATTTCATGTGGTCGCATTAGATGTTGTACATGACTGGCAAAATAATGAATAATCATGATCAGTTTCAACAAAATGAGGATGTCCGGGGTCATTGAGGATCCCTTCAAAGAGAAGGTGTAGTAATACAGAGAAGAGGCTGTGTAAGCAGGTTTTCCTGACTTGTTGTCTTCACAAAACTATCCAACTGTAGCTCATAGTCAACAGACTTCAGAATCGCATGATTTGGAAGCTTTAATGACGCGGCTTCATGAGGTCATTAACTCTGCTCCCACAGTTGGAAAAGCTTTAATCAGTACTGGAGTTGAGGGGGGATGAGGGGGGATGGCATCCCCCCCTGAAATAAAACGATCAAAATCATCCCCCCTGTAAAACTGCCATCCCCCCTTTCCATCCCTTATGTCATTTCATCAATGAATGTGGTTTTACTGCTATTTCAACATTTAGAGTCATCACCAGAAAAATAACTTATTTGAAAATTTTCACCTGTTTCAAGTAAATTTTCACTTGAAATAAGTAGGAAAATCTGCCAGTGGGACAAGATTTATCTTCTATCTTATCTTCTTCACAAAATTTTTCTACTTATTGCAAGTGAAAATTTACTTGAAACAGGTGAAAATTGTTGTTTTTTCCAGTGATGAGTCTTGTTTTAAGTGTAATGAGATTTTTTTACTAAAATTAGACATTTTAACCAGAAATAAGACTAATATTCTTGTTAAGATTTTGAGTTTTTGCAGTGATCCATTTCACTTATCCTGTGAAGGACAGAGTCATATTGATAAGTTCAGAAAACTGTTTTTATTGTTGTGTTTTGATGTATTTGATGTATTTGATGTAAGCCCAGTGGATATTTAAAGCTTACAGAAGGCTGCATTTAACTACTGCTATGTCATTCCTGCAGTATTTCTGCAGGTGTTTTGGTCAGTACTATTATTTGTAATATATTATATTATTTGTAATCAGCACAAATTATCTGTCCCCATATGATAAAATCCACCATCCCCCCTGATTTTTTTTTACTACTCGAGTACTGGCTTTAAATGATATTGATTTGAAACCGACCCTTGTGTTCACAAATGTGGTTTGTGAGGCTTCCAGCTGCCATCCTCTTTGGGATGCCAGGAGTCCCCCCTGGACCTGTCACCGGCCCATCACAGTCCGACATAACTGACCTGCATCTTTTCAGACCGTATAAAGACACTTACAGAAGAACATGCAGAAAAACTGCTGCTGGGATTTGAACCAGGACCCTCTGTAGTCTGAGGCAGCAGCATTAACCAGCCAACCACCTTGCCTTGCAGGGGAACATTAGCTCCATCTAATCAAACATCATATTTTATTCATGAACGCTGGATAAACCATCACTAACAAAACTCTACAAGTGACTCTTTGCATTGAAAACATTATAACAAGTTCAGATTCAAGGATTCAGGGAAACTTTATCGTAGAGGTGGAACAAAAATGCGTACGCACGGTCCTGGACATGTAACAAACAATAAAATAACATTTACAAGAAAAGAAGTAAAAGTAGAAGTACCGTATTTTTCGGAATATAAGTCGCTCCGGAGTACGAGTTGCACCAGCCATAAAATGCATAATAAAGAAGGAATAAACATTTACAAGTTGCACTGCAGTATAAGTTGCATTTTTTTTCCTTTTTCTCTTCTTTTTTTTTCCTTTTTTCTTCCTTTATTTCTTTTTTCCTTCCTTTTTTCCTTTTTTTCCCTTTCCTTTTTAATCTCAGTATAAGTTGCATTTTTGGAGTAAATTTATTTGATAAAATCCAACAACAAGAACAGACATGTCATCTTGAAAGGCAATTTAAAATAAAAATAGAATAGAGGCAACAACAGGCTGAATAATTGTACGGTATATAACTGAGAATGTGTCTGATATGTTAACATAACATATTAAGAGTTATTCAGATAAGTATAGCATAAATAACATGCTAAGACGTTTACCAAAACATCCGTGTCACTACAAATAACTAAAATCCAATAATCTTCATTCTCTGTGTCACTTTAAACAACTCCGCTAACTCCGGAGGTAGAAGATGCGGTGCTTCCTCTTCTACGTCGCTTACGTCAGACTCATCGTCAGCTGCAGTTCGCCCTCTTGAGGTTTACTGTGAAAATAACATGTGAAATGATAAACCGTAATTAAAGCTGCAAGCAGCGATGAACGGGCCCTCGCACTCACGGCCACCGCCCCCCATAAGCAATTTCAGAAAAGACACCACCCACGACTTCCTATGTCAAACCATTCAAAAGTTATAGCAGAAAAAAGGGACAACCAATCAGAAGAAGGGGCGGGGCTAATTCAGGCCAATGAAGGTCAAGGACTCCATACAGAATCTGATGACACCACCCATGACTCTCTATGTCAAACCATTCCAAAGTTATAGCAGAAAATCGGGACAACCAATCAGAAGAAGGGGCGGGGCTAATTAAGGCCAACGAAGCTTAAGGACTCATTACAGAGTCCCATGACACCACCCACAACTTCCTATGTCAAACCATTCAAAAGTTATGGCAGATAAAAGTATTCTAGGGGGCGCTGTTGAGCCATTTTGCCACGCCCATTAATGCAAACCATGAAATATCAAATTTATCACCAGGCCTGGCTTGCATGCAAAATTTGGTGACTTTTGGAGAACTATCAAATATGGACCAATCACATGAAGGGGGGGGCGCGCCTTTTGGCGTCTAGCGTCGCCACGGTAACACTTTTGAAAGAGAAAAGTAATGCGTGGTGTCGCAGGATGTAGACGCACATTTTGATGTATAACACACCTGGGTGCACGTTACGGTTCGGGCTGAATTAACTGCCGAAGGAATGGCATAAATTTCCCCAAAATGACACAATTTATTCAAAATGGCCGACATCCTGTTCGGTTTCGGCCATGGCTCCAAGAGACTTTTCTTTAAGTTGTGCCATGATACAGGTGTGTAGCGATTTTCGTGCATGTACGTCAAACCGTATTGTGGGGCTTGAGGCAAAAAGTTTTCTAGGGGGCGCTGTTGAGCCATTTTGCCACACCCATGAATGCAAACCATGAAATATCAAATTTATTGCCAGGCCTGGCTTGCATGCCAAATTTGGTGCCTTTTGGGGAACTATCAAATATGGACCAATCAGATGAAGGGGGGGTGCGCTTGTTGCCGTCTAGCGTCGCCACGGTAACACTTTTGAAAGAGAAAAGTAATGCGTGTAGTCGCAGGATGGAGACGCACATTTTGATGTATAACACATTTGGGTTCACGATACGGTTCGGGCTGAATTAACTCTCGAAGGAATGGCATATATTGCTCCAAAATTTCGCAATTAATTCAGAATGTTCAAAATGGCCGACTTCCTGTTCGGTTTCGGCCATGGCGCCAAGAGACTTTTCTTTTAGTTGCGACATGATACAGGAGTGTACCAATTTTCGTTCATGTACGTCAAACCGTATTATGGGGCTTGAGGCGCAAAGTTTTTTCTGTCTGAACCAACCAGATGAAGGGTGGGCGCGCTTTTTGGCGTCTAGCGTCGCCACGGTAACGCTTTTGAAAGAGAAAAGTAATGCGTGTGGTCGCAGGAGGGAGACGCACATTTTGATGTATAACACATCTGGGTGCAAGTTACGGTTCGGGCTGAATTAACTGCCGAAGGAATGGCATAAATTGCACCAAAGTGACACGATTAATTCAAAATGGCCGACTTCCTGTTTGGTTTCGGGCATGACGCCAAGAGACTTTTCTTTAAGTTGTCCCATGATACAGGTGTGTACCGATTTTCGTGCATGTACGTCAAACCGTATCGTGGGGCTTGAGGCACAAAGTTTTCAAGGGGGCGCTGTTGAGCCATTTTGCCACACCCATTAATGCAAACCATTAAATATAAAATTTTTCGCCAGGCCTGACTTGCATGCAAAATTTGGTGACTTTTTGGGCACGTTTAGGGGGGCAAAAAGGCCCTCCTTTCGTCAGAAGAAAAAGAAAGAAAAATTCCTACAGATACAATAGGGCCTTCGCACTGAAGGTGCTCGGGCCCTAATAATGTGTTAATAATTTCACATATAAGTCGCTTCAAAGTATAAGTCGCACCCCGGCCGAACTATGAAAAAAAACAGCGACTTATAGTATGGAAAATATGGTAATAGAATATAAAAGAGTGCAACAACCCGATTGTATATATGGTAAATTATAATTATAGCAGCAAAATGAAGGCTTGATGATCAGAATTGATAAAGTGTCAGTATTGACTAGAGTGACAGCAGCAATTTCTGTCCATTTGCATTCAAGAGTCTTACAGCTTCAGGAATGAAGCCGTTTCTCCGTCTGGTGGTTTTATAGTTGTTCCTGCACCCGTCCTCCCCCTCCTCAGCGTTGTGTGAGGCATCCAACCACCGCCGTGTCGTCCTGGAAGGTGAAGGGAAGCTGGTGCTGAGGACTACGGGAAATGATGAGTCATGTTGGATCCGAACAGACTCCGGCATGTTGGTCAGAGAGTTACAGAGAGAGGAGCTCAGTCCTAGAGTCAAACGTTTGTTAATCAGGGTCTGATGTGGCCCACGATCCGTCTCTCGGGGCGTTTTGTGACGACCCCCGTGAGGCTACTGGCCGATAGTCATTGCATAGTCACTGCAGATGATGATGATTGATCCTCCGGAGGGTCCTGTGGACACGCTGAGGGGTTTTTCTCCCGGTGGAGGGGAGGGTCTAGTCCAGGGGTCGGCAACCCGCGGCTCTAGAGCCGCATGCGGCTCTTTAGCGCCGCCCTAGTGGCTCCCTGGAGCTTTTTCAAAAATGTTTGACCTTTTTTTCTTCTTTTCTTTTCTTCCTTTTTTTCTTTTTTTCCTTTTTTTCCTTCCTTTTTCCTTTACTTTTTAATCTCTTTTAATCTTATCTTTTTTCTCGAAATTTTGACTTTTTTCTCGACATTTTGATTTTTTTCTCAACATTTCGACTTTTTTCTCGACATTTGCACTTTTTTCTCAAATGTTTTACTTTTTTCTCGACATTTCCACTTTTTCCTCAACATTTCCACTTTTTTCACGAAATTTTGACTATTTCCTTGACATTTCAACTTTTTTCTCAACATTTCCACTTTTTTCTCGAAATTTTGACATTTTTCTTGACATTTCGACTTTTTTCTTGAAGTGCATAATGGAAAAAATAAATCTTCCCCCAGTTATAGCTAATATAGATACATGCAGCATGTGTTGTCTTCATTCTAAGGCTGATACAAGACTTTTCATTTTTTGCGGCTCCAGACATATTTGTTTTTTTGTGTTTTTGGTCCAATATGGCTCTAAAACATTTTGGGTTGCCGACCCCTGGTCTGGTCCTGGGGGGGGAGTGTTGGGGTCCTGGAACCCGGCATAGACCCTGTTGAGATCTGCGCTCTGCTCCAACATCTGATGTCCGTAGGAGCTGCAGTCTGCCGAGCGTAGATCTGAGTTCGTGGTCTGTAGTTGTTCTTGTAACCAAACTGTCCTTTAAGCTCCAGAGTTGGGTCGATTACACGTCCCAGACTGGAATAAGTATTAAAAGAAGTACTTAAAGTATTAGAAAAGACGGATTTCCCGGGAGCGTGAGTAGCCGCCATTGTCCAGATAATGGTGAGCGAAACAACGGAAGACAAATTCCCTGTCTGGCATGTTCATACTTGGCCAATAAAGCTTATTCTATAAGACAAACGCATATTTATTAAGTTCTTCTATTAGCCTCAGTGTTTGAGCGTCTTCAGTCAGAGTTTCTTCAGCTCCGCTACGACAGACGCAACAGGAGATCCTCTTGCCAACATCCTTAGTAGACTTTAAAGGGGACCTATTATGAAAAACACGTTTTTTCTTGTTTTAACATATATAAAGTGGTCTCCCCTCACCCTGCCAGCACAGGGGAGACAAAATACCATGAATTTCTGCAAGCTCTCTGACCCCGCCGGACAGAGTCCCCCAGTGTCACGTGTTTTTTTTTGAGCCGATTAGAATCTGCTCCTGTCGTTACGTAACGACGGGAGCAGATTTCCATAGGTTCAGCCTCCGCTGCTGAAACCACGCCCACAACCAGCTCTCTCCGCTGCTGGAGCGGTCCTTCCTTCAGCCAGTCGGACGCGGCGCCGCGGCGGAGCGGATCCGGGTTAAATCATCCAGGTTCCCGGGTGGTTTGGGAGCTGGGTCCTTGGGGGTCTGTCCCAGGTCGGACCAGCTTCACCCTCCGAGATTTTCAGGCAAATCTGTCGGTTTGATCCCCGGTAACCGACGATGCGCACAGGATGCGCTCCGGAGCCGATCTGTGCGCCTGCCGTGGGGTTGCGGCGCCCGTCGCGCAGCATCCGCCGCGTAGATCCGGCTGAAATTCCGCTGGTCGGTCCCCGGGAGTCCCTGCTATCAGTCCAGGCCGGTTCCTGCGGTCCCGGCCGGTCGGAACCGGTCAGATTCCCCCGTTAAAGCCGCGGTGATGCGCTGCTCCAGCAGCGCTGCTCCCGGGCGCCCGGCGTGGCTCCGGGGCCAGCGTTCAGCATCCGCCGGGTAGATCCGGCTTAAATAGTGCATAAATGTTATTTATATACAACTCATATTTTATTTTTTTAACAATAAAGTTTCCATTTGTGAAAATTCAGTGTTGTGATAATTTACAGGCTCGGGCTGCTCTGGCGGAGCGAGGTTTATGCTCCTCCCCTGCTACCCGTCATTCAGGGAGCCAATCAGCACAGAGCATCATTATCATACCCCCCCCTTCCCTAAAAATGAGGCGCAGAAAAAGAGGTTAGAAGCGGTAAAACTAGTGACAGGGCCCACAGGCTGGATTTATGATTTATGTAGAAAAAACAAGCTTTAGATTGTTTTTAAGACATTCAAGGCCTGTTTAAAATATAGATTAAATGCCATAATAGGTCACCTTTAAAGTAAACTTTAATAATGATTGAGAATTGAACTGAATTAAAAAGATATGCAAGCACAGAAAAATAAAAACAGCTTACAGTTTTACTGCTCTTATTGTGAAACTGTCTCCTGTGGATCACAGGCAAAGTCTTAACTTTAATAGTTTTTAAAATGACAGCGATAAATTATATCATACATTTTATATATATATATATATATATATATATATATATATATATATATATATATATATATATATATATATATATATATATTTCTGTTCACTTAAAAATTTGGCAGATTCATCAGAAAAAAATAAGTTAAAAAATATTAATATCAAGAGTTCTGCTGGAGAAACTCCATTTAGCACCTTTATTGTGAAAAACAGACAGAGGATCCTGGACAGACGGAGGACCGTAATGAAATTATTTTGTTGATAAGGATTTTTGCCTCTGTGCAGTTGAGAAGATGAATCTGTTGTGAGCCTTTGCTCAGAATAAGTTGCCATTCGGCTGTAAAAATCCCCTTCTGCTGGCTTTTCCATCATTAACAAACTGTCATTTGTTGGCTGAAATGATTTGATTGTCCTGCTTTCAGCGAGGATTATGATCCTCCAACATGGAGCAAACAGCTGCTGTCTGCGACGGCTCTGTCAGCCCCCCCCCCCTCTATCACTCTGTTGTGTGGACATATCTGTATATTGGATGCATTTTGGATAAGTGAGCTCCATCGTGCCGTCAAACCTAGTGGGGCATGTCAGTGCACAATTTCACTGATGGATCCTGCAATCGCCACACTTCTCAGGGGCTCCGGCTTCACGGAAACATTAGCAATATGGTTTGTGTGCACATTTAACTTAATTGCAGGGACGCTCTGTGCAAGAATAGCAGGTCACAGTTTCTCTGCAGCTCAGAGAGGACGAGCTGCTGCTGAGACAGATCTGCTTTTCCCCCGGAGCAATACGGGCTGCGAAGAGTTACGTCAAAACTGGAATTTGTGGACTTGATTTAGATTTATTTTGTAGGCTACATGTAAAAGACAACAATTAAAAGAGAAAATAAGAAAACAAAACAAACAAAAAAAGAAGAATGTCATACTTTAACGCTTAATATCTTAATTTACATGTGCAAAAAGGAGTAGGAATAAGTGTAAATTTATTTAATCCTACCCCCATTCACTAATCATTTATAATATCTAACTATACTATAATTATACTCACACACATACCTATACATACATACACATAGTTGAGTATTTCTATATATTTGCACACACATGCCCATATAAATATACTTTTTTATTCTCACACACACACACACACACACACACACACACACACACACACACACACACACACACACACACACACACACACACACACAAATATATATACATACCATTCACCCAATAGTGTTATATCAGGCCCCTAAAGCCACTAAACCCCTTCCTCTTTGTACCTTGTGAATTTTAAACTGGTTAATATTTGGACATTGTTTCTGAATCCATTCTGTTCCATAGTTTAACTCCACTGACTGATATAGGCCGCGTTCAGACTGCAGGCAAATCTGATTCATATCTGATTCCTTCTCATATCCGATTTTCAGGGCTGACTGTCCACACTGTTTTTAGCAAGTGTCCAAATCGGATCTGGCTCTGTTCAGACTGGGCCACATGATTGACTGATCTGACGGGTTGCCGTAGCAACGACGTCGGAGCGGAGGCGTCACCCAGCGCGTGTATTGTGTGAAGTCATGTAATTGCGACATCACAGCCAGCTCACATGCTGTTCCATACCTGGAAAGCTGGGCATACACTGTGCAATATTTTAAATCGTTTGAGACTGCCCCATCTCACTCTAATCCTTTTTTATAATTTTATTTTTTTATATAAAAATCCCAAAATATCTGTACCGTTTCTGATTGGGTCGGCACTGCGCATCATTTTTAGACATAACAATGAACGCATACCGCAAAAGTTGTGTCTCGGCGGAGGGACCCGACGTCCCAGCAAAATGAGAAACAGAGAAAAGTGTTCAGAACAAAACCACCAGCAAACTAACAAACCAACCAACAAAGCTCAGAGTTAACAAAACGAACCAGCAATAAACAACTGGCAGCCCCGCTCTGTAACCTCCTGATGAGCTGACGGGCTGCAGGTTCAGGCTCACAGCGCGACTGAAGGCTGATTTATGGTTCCGCGTTACACCAACGCAGAACTACGGCGTAGGTTACGCGACCCGCACCGTACGTGGAAATGCAGTCTTTTTTTCTGCTATTAAAACATGATTTGTAATGTGAATTTGCAACACTTAGACTACAAATAATAGTTTTTGACGTGACATCAGAGATTGTACATGCTCTCTGTGAAAGGATGAGTAGCTCCACAACTGTAAATGGGCAGGTGGTTTGGAGCGTCTGGGACAGTCATATCCGATCTGAGTGTTTGGACTGTTCAGACTGACACGCATCTGCCCAAATGCGATATGAATGCGATATGAAACTACCTCCTGGAGGTGGTTTCCATCTGGTTTGCAAACATCGGATCTCATGCGGTTTGGGACTGTTTAGACTTCAAAAGAGTCATCCAGTTTCAATCTGGATGGGCTAAAAATCGGATATCTACGGGCGCGGGAACGCGGCCGTAGATAATCTTCGTGTTCCGCGAGACCTAGTACCTCTTAAATTATACCTCCCCTCTCCGTCATAAAACATTTCCTGTAAGTGAGAGGAACAACAATTGAAGCTAAATTAAAATTTTTGCATCATTAAATCAAATGCAGCTAAGAAATTAGAAATGACAAACATAAGTTATGATGGCGTAGACTCAAATTATTTTATAGAAATAAAATAAATCAGATTTAATTCTATTAAGAAGTCAAATGTCGTCAGTGTTTGAATGTAAGGTGTTAAACAACCTCAGTAATAGAAAAATCTTTAAATACAGTCACACGTTAGAATCAAACTAAGTTTAAGCATTTTCTAATCCACAAAACTGTGCAAAAGACAACACATACTAAACAAATACACGTCAACTCAAGCAAAAATACCAATATCTGGTGCTGGATACTCAGATATCCAGATAATCGCCTGTTAAGCAGGAATTTGATTTTTATTTTATTGTTTTTATCTTGGGTAATTTTATTGGTTTAAGTGTATTGGTGATAAATAAAATGTTCTTTTAATAAAAACAACAAAGCCAGAACCAGGATTAACATCTGATATCATTTTAAAACACCAGATCAACAAAGATGACTCTCAAAACAACCGTGAACAGTCACATAAAAATGAAACCTAATCAATCTGATAGAGCGGCAGCAGGCAGGGGCAGTAAAAGTGGAAGCAGAGCCTTCGTGAGGTTATAGACCCTCATTATTATCTCCCAGTGCAGATTCAGGGCACATCAACATATGTTTCATGCAACAAATTCATCGCTCATTTCCAAATAGAGATGGTGGCCCCGTTGATCTGACGGCAGATGCTCGGTTCTGTTACTCGGTTCTGACTTGATGAGACGAACCACTGAACTAAATATAGAACAGAGTTTTAAGCTCTGAGGTGCTTGTGAATCTGCTCTGAATTGTCTTTGTCACATCAGAAAGTATTTTTATGAGGGCAGAAGCCGCTGCGTGCCATTCAGAAGGGGAGTAGGCCGATATAAGTGAAAAACACTTTCTGAGAAAGGAGATCGAGTTTTCTTTTCCACCACAGTATTTGTTTTTTGTTTTAACCTCCGCGTAGAGACAGGAGGTGAGTTGGACGCAGATGCAGAAGAAACAAGGAGGCAGTAGTTCCAGAAACATTCATTATTTTTAACTTTAAACAAAGAAAAGCGCTGCTTAGCAGTAGTTTTGTTTTTGGCAGCCTTTTTCAACTTTAGTTTCAGTCTAGTCTTTGGGTCAAGCTATCATTGTAGTTTTTATTAGTTTTAGTCACGTTATTCTCCTTTTAGTCGTGTCAAGTTTCAGTCGACTAAAAGTCTTATTTTAGTCAGAATTGTCCAGGACCGTTTTAGTCAAAGATTGTATTTAGCCAAACCCATTTTACAATTCAAACAAGGTTATCTTATTATTCTATTATTGTTACCTTGTAGACTCAAGAATACATTCATTCCAGATACAGAAGACTCTAATTTGAGTTTACAACATATTTATTTTTCCGCATTTCTCCCCATCTTTTTCTTTTCCACGACACATTGGGTTTTCTTTTCCACGTCTATGTAGGAAAGTGGATCCAAAGATGGATCTTCTTCTTCTTCTCCAGCCCTAGAGCAGATCCCCGTGTTTCTCTATGTAACTTTGTTTTTAAAGGAGCTTGAGGCCGGATTGTGGCAAGATTTATGAAAAAAATCCGTATACATTTTAAGTTTTCTAGTAATAATGTCAGATGAAGCGTTCCAAACCCAAAAGAATGAGCCCTCTAGCGTATCTCTCCGTTGCCTTGAACAGGTTGTGTGCTGCAAAATGTGCTGCAATTCGGTCCCGAATTTCCCGCGCTGGGCTGCGGATGTGACGTCACATGACGCTGCATGCACGTTCTCCCCGTTCTCCCGTGCCGGCTTCACTGTTGGCTGCAGTACCCCCAACGGCCGTCGTGGTGAAGGGTGGCGCTAGAGAGTCTCATTTCTTAAAAGGAGCCTCAAGCTCCTTTAATTGACTTGAACCTAGAGCTCTGCGTTAACGGCATCAGCCTCTAACTCTGCAGCTGCATCTTCTGGATCTGATTCCCCGCTGCAGCGACTGGGATTGAGGACTAACGTCACCCAGCAGAACTAAACCAGAGGAAACTACTGGAAACATGGACATTAAGGATCTTTGGTAGAACATTTCGTCTTGATGAAGACACATTTTAGCAGAGTTTTTATTTTGTGAACTACATTTTAGTCTCTCTTTTATTCCTCTACGATATTCCATTATATATTTAATTATCGTTATCATCACATGACCAGCATTTTCGTTGCGTCTCGTTTTCCTCAGGTGATAAAGGTTCGTTGACGACGATATTTAGTCATAATTTTCGTTGCCAAAAGCAACTTTACTTAATAGGATGCAAAAACCAGTACAGTATGACAAAATCCAAAATACCCTAACCTGACCCATGAGGGCGAAGAACAGTACGGACCAGCCGGGAGCGACAAGACAAGATACACACAAGGCTTGACGAGACACAGGTGCAGACAATCAGGGCAGAAAGGAACAAGGGAAGTCAAGACAAAACTTAAACACAAGGACACAGGGATTTTCAAAATAAAACAGGAACTTAATACCAAACCTGTGAAAAACCTTAACTCTTTGAGGTTAGGGAAAGATGTCATGAAGACAAAGAGGAAAAGTCAACCACTGTCAGAGCAAACTACGACTGGGTTTTGATTAAAAGCATTTGCAGGTAAAGTAAATTTCCTTATAATTCAGAATCAGAAAAGGGTTTATTGCCAAGTTTGTTAACACACACAAGGAATGTGTTGTGGTGATTGGTGCAATACAATACAAATATGAAAGCAAATATATAAGAGATAAAATGTATAAACAGAAATGTACAATATGAGGTTTTTAAAGTGCCGGATATGAGTCTGTACAAAAGTGACTTAGGATGTGCGTTAATGTGACGCATAAGGTCAGGATTAGAATCTTTACGTTAATGTAACGTAGAGTGGGATGGGGGGGCAGTCCGTGGTAGACGGGGGGTCCGGGGGTCCGGGGGTCCGGGGGGTCCGGGGGTCCGGGGGTCCGGGGCCTTGTTGACGAGGAGCTGCAGACGGGAAAAAACTGTTTTTGTGGCGTGAGGTTTTGGTCCTGATGGAGCGCAGCCTCCTGCCAGAGGGAAGAGTCTGGAACAGTTTATGTCCGGGGTGGGAGGGGTCTGCCACCATCTTTCCTGCACGCTTCAGGGTCCTGGAGGCGTGCAGGTCCTGGAGAGATGGAAGATTGCAGCCAATCACCTTCTCTGCAGAGCGGCTGATACGCTGCAGCTGCTCCTGTCCTTCACAGTGGCAGCAGCGTACAGGACGGTGATGGAGGAGGTGAGGATGTAGGAGGTGATGGAGGAGGTGAGGATGGACTCAATGATGGCCGTGTAGAACTGCACCATCATTGTCTTTGGCAGGTTGAATTTCTTCAGCTGCCGCAGGAAGTACATCCTCTGCTGTGCTTTTTTGGTGAGGGAGGTGATGTTCAGCTCCCACTTGAGGTCCTGGGATATGATGGTCCCCAGGAAGCGGTGGGACTCCACAGTGTCTGCTGGGGAGTCACACAGGGTGAGGGGGGCGGGTGGGGCTGCGTTCCTCCTGTAGTCCACTATCATCTCCACTGTCTTTAGAGCGTTGAGCTCTAGATTGTTCTCACCGCACCAGGTCACCAGCTGGTCCACCTCCCACCTGTAGGCGGACTCATCACCATCAGAGATGAGTCCAATGAGGGTGGTGTCGTCTGCAAACTTCAAGAGCTTGACAGACTGATGACTGGAGGTGCAGCTGTTGGTGTACAGGGAGAAGAGCAGAGGAGAGAGAACGCAGCCTTGAGGGGATCCGGTGCTGATGGTCCGAGGGTCGGAGACATGTTTCCCCAGCTTCACCTGCTGCTTCCTGTCAGACAGGAAGTCTGTGATCCACCTGCAGGTGGAGTCAGGCACGTTCAGCTGGGAGAGCTTGTCCTGGAGCAGAGATGGGATGATGGTGGAATGGTGATGGTGGACAAGAAAGATGGCACTAGAGCCCTGCTATAGCGGGACTGTTTTCTTCATCCTGCTCCCGCTGAATTTCTGACCATTACCGCCTGCAACGTGTGTTACACTCCCGCCCTTCCCGCAAAACTCATGAATTCATGCCCGCACGGCGCACAAAAATAGAGATGCATTGTTTTAGTGTCTTCTCCCGTCCCGCAAGAGAAATGTCCAGACAAATCTATCTGATCTAATGTTAACATGACGATTGTGGATTTTGATGGATAATTGACCGTTCATAGGCACCTGACTGAAAGTTAGATGCAAATTCATCATTGTCATGTTCGCACAAACCTTTTTTCGCTTTTCGCGCTGCATCAATTATGATTGAGGTTGTATAAACGAGTAGGCTGTGAGTGGCTCAAATAATATGAATACATGACATAAAATAAACAAAGTTAAGAAGTAAACGAATTAATTTAATAAATGAATCGCTTGGCCATTACATTGCTGTGGAGGGAGAGAATGCTGCTGACCGACTGCGTCCCAAATCCTGCGTCTCTCATCCAAGATGCGCCCACAGACACTAAACACAGTTTCTCCAGATATCTGACTTAATTTAATTTAAAATACTTTTGTCAGGCACAGTCAGGCAGAACGTTAAAGCTCTCTTTTAAAGTCAAAATACGCTTAATATCTTACCAAGGCGAGTCCGTTTCGTTCAACACGCCGACGTCCTTTCTCTTTCAAATGCATTACCGGCGTGCTCCGTGATAAGGAAGGTCGGCTTTGCAAACCTTGCAAGTCATCCTTTTATTCGGGGTGTCGAGGCTAAAATGCTCACAAACTTTTGAAGTTTTATTACCCGCAGCTGCTGAGACGCTATGGTGCATGCGCGACTCTCGGCAGAGATTGTAATGAAGTGAGATGCGTCACTCCATTGGAAAAACACGTCTGGCGACAATTGTTGACAATGGCATTCATTGTCGACAATTTTGATTATCGATTTTTGTCGACAACGTCCACGAATCGTTGCAGCCCTAGTTAAAAGCAGAGCTGAAGTCCACAGGATCCTGGCATAGGTTCCTATGGAGTCCAGGTGCTGGAGGAGGAAGTGCAGGGCCATGTTTACAGCATCGTCTACAGACCTGTTGGCTCTGTAGGAACTGCAGGGGATCCAGTAGTGGGTCGGTGCTTTTTTTTAGGTGTGGCAGCACAAGGCGCTCAAAAGACTTTTTGACCACAGAGGTCAGGGCGACGGGTCTGTAGTCGTTAAGTCCTGTGGTCCTTGGTTTTTTGGGGACAGGTATGATGGTGGAGGTTTTGAAGCCGGCAGGGTCATGGCATGTCTCCAGGGAGGTGTTAAAGATGTCCGTGAACACCGGAGACGGCTGATCGGCACAGTGCTTCAGGGTGGATGGGGAGACAGAGTCCGGTCCTGCTGCTTTGCGGGGGTTCAGTCTTTTGAATATCTTGTTAACGTCCCTCTCCAGGATAGAGAGGGGCGTCGCAGTGGTGTGGGGGGATGAGGATGGGGCCTCTGGGGTGTGAAGTGGTGGAGACGCTCCAGCCCCTGCTGGGGAGGGGGGGGTGCAGTTGGAGGGATGGAACTGGGGAATGTGAATGCAGTCCCGGGGGATGGTATCAGGACTGTCCCTTTGTTTGTTTATCAAAGCGACATTCCTATATATAGTCTTATAATGTCCACCTGGGCTACATGGAGCGGTAACAGTTACGCGCTTTTTGCTTGGACTGAACTCATGAAGCAGAAGCTTTATTGTTCAGCAAGAAACAAAAAAGCCTTGTTTGCCAGCTACATACCAATAAATAAATATGTTTTAAAACTAAAGATGCAGTATGAGATCATGGTGCAATAATCAAAACAAAATCCAAGATAAAAATGTACACTGTGCTTAAGATAAAAGTGCAAGGAGCAGTTCCAGGAATGCTGGACTTTTTGATGATGTGGGTGGTAAAGTCCCAGCCAAGTCCTCTGTTAAAGTAATTATATCTATTCCAGCACATTGGAGATATTAAAAAAACCACCACTCCAACAAATAGGTAGCAAGGCCAAGCCGCCAACCTCACCTGCTCGTCATGACCCACCGCTGTGAGCAGGATTTGAACCTGCGCGGGGAAACCCCATTGGATTTCGAATCCAACGCCTTAACCACTCGGCCATCACAGCTGCTGGCTGCTTCCTGCTGACTGCACATAATGAGCTAGCTGACCACTAAAACACGGTTTTCCCTTTAAAAGAATCATTTTTTTCATTTTCCTGTAGCTGCACTCTGATCCTCCTCGTTCCCAGTTCAACATATTCAATATACAGTTTGATGCAAGGGCATTGATAGTTTAGAGAATGAGCTCGGATGTGTGATCGGTGGGATGGCTTCTGCAAACCAGAGGTGTCAAAAGTATTCACATTCATTACTCAGGTAGAAGTATAGATACTAGAGTTTAAAAATACTCCTGTAGAAGTTGAAGTATCAACTCAAGTTTTTTACTCGAGTAAAAGTATAAAAGTACTGGTTTCAAAACTACTTAAAGTATAAAAGTAAAAGTAATGTAAGGGGGAAAAAAGCCATTGAAAATGAATGCATCTTAGTATAATACAAATATATTAAAGAACCATATATGTGTACTATTGAGCATTAACATGTGTTTCAGAGAGCAGGAGATATGATGACTAGTTGCCTATAAGTATTGTAATGGTGCAAAAAAGTCAAACTTCAGAGGCATGTTATCATTTATCCTAACCTTTATTGGAATGTACATCCAAGTTTAGTTGCAGGAATCTGAGGGAACGGATGTAAGAACAAAACTGGACAAGAACATCTGAAACAACCACAACCAAATTCACTCTATCCGGATGGAGCAATTTAACTGGATAGTTTTTTTTTTAAGGCTGAAATGAAATAGAGTAACGAGGCTGTTTTTAAAATGTAAGGAGTAAAAAGTACAGATAATTGTGTGAAAATGTAAGGAGTAAAAGTAAAAAGTCGTCTGAAAAATAATTACTCCAGTGAAATATAGATTTCTACTTCAAAATTTCTACTTAAGTAAGGTAACGAAGTATTTGTACTTCGTTACTTGACACCTCTGCTGCAAACACAGTGTTGACAATTCCCTTCAATGTTCACAGTTTAGGATTCGTGAAAGCTTTCTTTGACCAGACAGATCTAGATCATGAACCTGCCGTCTCCTAAATGCCATCAAACCAAACCTCCTTTGGATTGAGTTTTTACTTGCTGTGAGAGGAGTTTAAACCTCTGGATTTAACGTCCACTGACTTAGAAAGATGAATCTCTCACATGTTGATACTGTGCATCCAATTTATCAGTTATATGATCTCTTTTTTCAACACTGAGAAGTTGGAATCCGGTGGAAACAGCAAAACTAACCCAGTGATGGAGGAAAATAGGAGGAAAAAAATCCTCTCAATAAATCAAATGCACTAAAATACTGATGAAACAACTGTCCGCTGTTACAATGATCATATTTGATGCGGCAGACAATGGAAGATTTAATCCCAAAAAGTTCCCATGAGTCTCTTTGCCCTTGAGAAACAACAAGTAAATGAAACTGTTTGCCATTAATTAGGCTGAGCAAATGAGATTATCCCCAGCTGTCAGACCAGACAGACGCTGGACAGCGAGCTTCGCACCCCCCCCCCCCCCCCCCCGCCATGCATAATTTCATTATTCTATTAAATAAGCTTCATTACCAGTGAGTGGATGGAGAAACCTCACTTCCATAAGGTTTGATAAAACTTATGGATTCCTCCTCTGTTCTCCAGCTCCAAATCAATCTTCCCAGCACCGACTGTGGATTATTGTACACTTTCTGTATTTAGAAATTAGGGATGCCCCGATATCGATATCAGTATCGGCCCCGATACTGCTCTCATAGACTCGTACTCGCAAAAATTATCCGATACCACGCACCGATACCGCTTCATTGTTGTTGTAGTTACTGATTAGCGACGCTAGGGGGAGATGTTGAGCCGCAGTCAGCGTGGTGATGAGAAGAGAGTGACACATGAGTGAGACTGACAGCGCCGTTTCAGGTAAGATAGCGTCAATTAATGCCAGCGGGACGTCAGCAGTGTGGACATATTTCAAAATAAGGGACGACGACAGAAGCAAGACAGACCGCAAGCTACACAGTCACTTACCAAAAAAACATAAATATTAAATCAGTTATTCATGCTTTAATGTGTTTTCAGTTGAAATCATTAGTTTTATAACAAGCCACAGCTGAGTGGACTATTTAATCTCTCGTCTGCAGACGTTGTAACCTGGTAGTTTTTAACAAGCCGTAACTCAGTTTCCTTGGTAACACCTGAGGGTTTGACTAATACCTGGAACAATCACTACCGTCCCATAAGGTCCTTAATGGACACAGTGTTGATTCTCCAGTAACTAGGACGGACCTGAGATACGACTTAGCAACGGGAGATATTCTAGTCCGCTCAGCTATTTTCTTTTCTCTCCTCTTCTACATCCCACTCATCAAAATTGTTAAATTCACCAAATAAATTTAAATAAATTACAAAATCACTCATGTTGCCATCCTGCGGTAGCCGGCTCTTCTTCTCTGAATCTCTGTTGCCGTGGTTACCACCTGGCAGTCGATCCAGCGCAATGATATTAAAGTTATCAGGCAATTTGACCAAACTTGTTTTCTAGGTTTAGATTATCACTTTTAATGTACACCTGCCAGCCAATCAGAATCGAGTATCCACACAGACCGTGGTGTAAGTGCTGCTAAGGTGTCGAGAGGAGGAAAGGAGAATACGTCCTTTAATACCAGCAACTTGATAAAACATCTCAAGATGCATCATAAAGCTGAGTATACAGAGTTTTCTAATGCTACTGCAAGACCACAACAGCAACATTAGCTCGGGTTCTGCAAAAGCAAAAAAATGGTATCGGGGCATCCCTATTAGAAAACCTCTCATGGCTCTTAACGTGAATTAATCTCCTACTCATTTTACACTCTGCCCCTTAGTTTTTAAAATCTATGTTTATCCCCACGTGAAGTATTGGATTCTTCAGTACTAACATGCGATATCCCTGGTGTCCTGGTGTCCTCATAGGAACCCTAAACACCCGAGCGATGCATGAGAACATGGATCCAACGATGAATCAGGCCAGTTGTGAGCAGTCACAGGCTAATGGCACTTTTGCACTAGTCTCACTTCAGCCCGGCTCGGCTCGGCTCGGCTCCGCGCGGCTTGACACGGCTCCACTCGTGTGTTTTCGCACTGCCAGGGGAGAAGTGGGCAGGTTGGGGTGAAGCTGCTGTGACGTACTTGATTGCGCAACCGCTTTGTTCATGTCAGCGCTGATGAGAAATCAGCTGGAGCCGCGAGCGGCTGAGAGTAAAACAGCCCGTCTACATCCCTTTTTTAATTTTCTCGTCAGCCCCCAGGTTTATGAACATCTGCACCTCAGAGTTGGATCACCAAACAGACGTTTTGCGCTTTATAATAAAATCGCCGCGAGTGGCTCTCGCTCTGACTCCCGCTTCCTGATTCAAACGTCTGACGGCCCCGCCCCCCGACCAATCAGTGGCACGGAGGGTGGTGACCTCAGAAATAGTCCCGGCTCAGCCCGCTATAGAACCTGGCTGAAATGGTTACAGAAAAAAGTATCGACTTGGAGCGGCTCTACCCGTCTCAGCCCTAGTGCGAAAGCGCAAAATGGGGCCGTGGCGGGTAGAACCGAGGAGAAGCGATACTAGTGCAAAAGCGGCTTAAAAGTCCAATTCTGCAGTTTCTATGGCACTGAGTCTGTTTGTCCTCTTCCTCAGTCTCTGTTCACGTTCCAAACGTTTAAGTAATAACAGCTGGCTCAGAGCTGTGATGGCCGAGTGGTTAAGGCGTTGGACTTGAAATCCAATGGGGTTTCCCCGCGCAGGTTCGAATCCTGCTCACAGCGGCTGATAAGTACTGTGAAGTGCGTTTCTGATGCCTTTACTTAAGCTTATTAGCAATAATCAAGTTATGCATCTGAGCTCTTCATTAACAGAAGAGGTTGAAACGTCAGACGTCGACCCTCTTTCATGAAATCAGAACAAATTTGTGTGAAATCTCTTTACGGTGTGGGATTTATGTGCAGACATAAAGATACCTGCCATTATCAGACTTTACAACTGCATTAGATAGGAAACGCACATCAACTTGATCTATATTTATATCTATTACCCATTAAGTGATGGTCATTTTGCATATTTGAGCGTCAGATGTGTGTTAAAGGAAATGCATAAGATTGAGATTACTTCCTGAGTTTGCTGTGGAGGTACTGTATGTCGCCGTCAAGTATAAATCCTGATTAAAGAGGCAACGTGGTCGTCTCTGGCGATGATGTTTTCTTCATGCAGAGAAAGGCATCTTTGTCCGTCCAACTCAACATCAAACATCATGAATTCGTCGTTGAACAGGAGACACGACGTGAACAACCTCCGTCATGTCTCCGTCTCATCTGCCAACCATGTCCGACTACACATCCCGCAGACCTGTCCAGTCTCCCGTTTTGGCCGGGAAACTATCGTATCTCACCCCTCTTTCCCGCCGTCCTCCCGTATTAGTATTTTTCTCGTAAATTTCCTGTTTTATAATATAATAATTTTTAAAAAGCATTCCTGTGCCTCTCCAAACTGAATTGTCACTGGCCTCGCGAGAACTGCCCCCTGCTGTAGCCTGGTTCTCACGAGGTTAGTGGCAACAACGGGTGGATGTAATGAAAGAGAAGACATTTCTGCCAAAAAAGCGAAGACTTCGTGTAAATATCTCTAAAAATGGGAAATCAAACTTAGTTTCCTAAAGAGGAGCAGGACGGGGCTCAGTAACGAGTTCTGAAAGATTCATAACTGCGGTTTTAGTGTCTCTAACGGGGGAAGAACGATGTCCGTCAGCAGCACCAGCGTCTGTGTAACCAGTCAGTGAAGGCCAAAGCCTCATGAGTGAAAATAACAAATAAAAAAAGAAAAAGGAAAACGTTTCACTTGAAGACAACCAATGTGTATATAAACTGAAAATATTTAAAATAAATAAACGCGCTTTAATTCACTTTTGGGTTTTCATTGAGGCTCTATTATACGAATTACATACATAGAAATGTCCACAGTATCTCAGTGTCAACAAAGGTAGCCCTATCAGATTCTGACAATTTATGTTTAAAATCAACAATAAAACACTTCCTGACTGCATTCAGAAGCTTTTCCAAAGCAGAGTTAGTCAATATGAACTAAGGGGAACATTTATGTTCAGGAAAACAAAGACAAGAACCAACGTTAAACAACGATGCATCTCAGTGACAGGAGTTAATCTGTGGAACAGTTTAGATACAGAAATGAAAATGTGGAGCACGTTATTACAATTCAAAAGCACCTATAAATACTAAATGATATAAAACAAAGGTATAATACACATAGGCATGTACCTATGGACATGTGTATGTATATGTGTGTATGTGTATGTATGTAGGTATGTATACACAGTATGCGTGTGTGATGATTGGATAAATTCCCTCTAAAATTCAGATTAAAAAATTAAGACCCTTGAGTTGAGATTGATGACAAATAACAAATTAAGACATTTAAAGTCATGTTACCATCATGGTTCTGGTCTCTGGAAAGCGCCTAGAGACAACTTCTGTTGTAATAGACACTGAATAAAATTGAATTGAATTGAATTAAAGGCCACCCTGTTCATTATACAAATTTAACCAAAAGATTTTTGACATAGTACTCGATGGTACATATACGTGAAGGTAGATGTACTTTTACATGTTTACACAAAGACAGCTCTGGAAATACACTCATCCGCGCTGCAGAACAGCAGCAGCAAATCCTAGTTTGCAGATCAGCTTGTGCAGGAGATCCCGGATAGATAAAGGAAACAAATCGTCAGGCGACAACCTGGTTAACCTCTGCTTAAATCAAGCTCAGAGTGCATTACTTCACTTCACAAATGGCTGTGAGTTAATGAAGCGACGCTGCCGTGAGGAGGGTGTGCTCAAGGGAAGCGAGGGAAAGGCTGGCAAAGACAAACAGTAATAATAATCTTTTTTATTTTCTCTCTTTGCTGTAAAATAAATGGCCCGTTAGCTGCCATGAACATTAAAAACACCTCCGCCCGTCTCCAGCGGACCAGGACTCCCATCATTACGTTACATCTCACAGCTCTCACTCACACCAGCCCATCATTTAATGGCATCAGGCGGCTGATGTAACGGCCAGGTGAGATGTAACTGCCAGGTGAGATGTAACGGCCAGGTGAGATGTAACTGCCAGGTGAGATGTAACAGGTGAGAGGTTACTGCAGGAGGGTTCAGGCTGCACCCTCCAGGATTGACCTCTGGCGCCTTTTACAACCACCAAAAGCTTAAAGCATCATAACTCATTTATTTAATATATAAAAGCAGTACTCGAGTTGTAAAAAAAAATCAAGGGGGATGGTGGATTTTACCATATGGGGACAGATAATTTGTGCTAATTACAAATAATATAATATATTACAAATAATAGCAGTGACCAAAACACCTGCAGAAATACTGCAGGAATGACATAGCAGCAGTTAAATGCAGCCTTCTGTAAGCTTTAAATATCCACTGGGCTTACATCAAATACATCAAAACACTACAATAAAAAACACTTTTCTGAACTTATCAATATGACTCTGTCCTTCACAGGATAAGTAAAATGGATCACTGCAAAAACTCAAAATCTTAAGAATATTTGTCTTATTTCTAGTTAAAATGTCTCATTTTAGTAAAAAAAATCTCATTACACTTAAAACAAGACTCATCACTGGAAAAAACAACAATTTTCACCTGTTTCAAGTACATTTTCACTTGAAATAAGTAGAAAAATCTGCCAGTGGAACAAGATTTTTTTGCTTGCAATAAGAAGATAAAATCTTATTCCACTGGCAGATTTTTCTACTTATTTCAAGTGAAAATGTACTTGAAACAGGTGAAAATTGTCAAATAAGTTATTTTTCTGGTGATGACTCTAAATGTTGAAATAGCAGTAAAACCACATTCATTGATGAAATGACATAAGGGATGGAAAGGGGGGATGGCAGTTTTACAGGGGGGATGATTTGGACCATTTTTATTTCAGGGGGGGATGCCATCTTGCCATTTTTTTTTCCACGATATCTTTATTCGAGTTTTATAGCAGCACAAGATAATCACAGTACAAAACAATCATGACATGTATAGCCTATAGATTAGCAGCCAAATATAAAACACAGCTTAAAACAAAACAATCACAATAGAAACACAGAATGAACAATATGCTTCTCTTGTTATTAGACAGATTATGAACACAATATAATGGATTGTGAAATAATAGTAATGATAATGATAAGTTACGGGCTTAAAATTAACAGAAAAAAAAAATATATAAGGATAAAAAAATAAATAAAAAAATAATATAATATTATTAATAATAATAATAATAATAATAACTGTAATAGCGAAAAAAGACTATTCTACAGTGCCAAAGGCAGTGAAATAGTGTTCCTCTATCTTCTGTACATTTTGTGCATATGCCTGGTATATTCGGGTCATATCTATTCAATTCCATCGGTGTCAAATACATCCGCATTAACCATTAACCATTTATATCGTATTATTCTAAGGCGTGCATTTATGGATCCAGAATGAGCATTGGCACAGCAGTTGCTCCATTTTATCACAAACACAGAACCTGTAATGAAAGTATGCAGATGATACGGGGTGTAAACTTTAAAGCCCAGTCAGCTGAATGTTAAAAGACTCAAACACTCGAATACAAATATGATAAAATGGTTTGTTACTTGCAAGTGGTTCAAATGTTAAAGCGCTGTGGTAGCATCTCCTTACGGGAAGCCCTCAGGTGTGAGGATTTGCTGCCGCTCTGGCCCGTGGGGGAGCCGGCCATCGGTCCGGAAACACAGCAGATCAACTTCCTGCGTTTACTTCGGTACGTGGAGAATATTCTGCCCGACCAGCGAAGCTGATGACCTGAGGGGGGTCATATGACAGATATATACGAGAGCGAATGGGGTCACTGGTTCAGCAGCTGGCGGGTAATCTATTACAGCGGTTGTACCCAGGGTGTTTCCCTGAAGCCAAATCCTAAATCAAAAGATGCTAAAGATGCGGTTAGGAAGGAGAAATGTCGAGGTCTGGTCCGTCTTTGGAAGGAAACTGGAAGTTTACTGGTTTTTATGAAAAGGTTGAAATAAATCTGTGTGGCTGACAATTCTTCAATTGTGAGTAAAAAAGGCAAGAAAAACTCTTCAAATTATGTACAAACCACTGCATGCTTCTTGTCTAAAAGCCTGAGCCTCATCGCCATCATGTCACCTGAGTCACCTGGAAGCCTGTCGTGGAAAAACCCATCAAACGCTCTTCAATACGTTTTTTCCAACTAGGTGAATAACTGGACTAAAACTGAGCGTCTAAATTACCAAGAATAAGACTTGAGAGATGATCCAGATTCAGTAGATTTAATCAAACAGTTGCATGTAAACGAGTCAGTACATACATGAGGGTCTCGATGCAGAATGACGATGAAACAAAGGAAGTATAATGATTTTAAGTCATAAAAGATGATTCATTCTTACGATTCGAGTAGACAAAAACACCTTTTATCTTTCTGAGCAGACTACCAGTCTGCACAAAGTTGGGCCAAGGCTGTTATTTTGCTGCTCTCAGCAGTTTTGGTTTAATCAAGTGGCAAAGTCGGAATTTTCCATCACAAAGCCGCGTCACTGTTTGTTTGTTTTTGTCTCGTGCATCAGAATTTCCACAATTGAGCACCTTTACCTCGTTCTATCACTTAAATATAACTATAACTATAGCTAAAAAGATTGTAATCGGCCCCATTTCACAGCACATGATCAGAGAGTTCAGTGGGGTGGAGGGTCTTTCACGCTGCGATGGATGGGACTGTGTTGGGGAAGATGCTCAGCGATGTCATGTGTTTGTGATGCCTTTTTCCAGAATGGAGTGATCAAATATCGACCCTCATCCGACCCGTAAATCCCTGGGACTCTGCGGCGTCATCAGTCGAGGATGCAGACAATTCAAGTTGGTATTTTTCCCTCTTTCAATGCACCCGCCGTGTGTTCATACTTTAGAGTGCAACTACACTTACAGAACCGGTAGTATTTCACTCCTTCCTTTCTTTTCAATTGTTTTTATTGATTTTCCTTGGATGCATTACAACAGTAGATGTCAGGACACAGGAGATTCACTTCAACACTTCAAAAGTAAATAAATAAAATATATAAATCTGTAAATATCAAAGTAAAAACAAAGCCAAGATCATACAGAATAAAATCATACCAGAACAATGTAGGCTTAATAAAAAAGAAAACGTAAAAGAAAGAAAAAAAGATGAAATAAAATTAAAACAAACGACAAAAATAAAATAAAATGTGATAGTATTTCACTCCTAAACCAAATAATTCATCTTTAATACGTGAACCTAACCAATCCCCCTGAGGCCGAATGATTGGGTCGGATGGGGCGGGACCTCATCTCATTGATTTATTTTATTTATTTATTTATTTATTTATTTATTTATTTATTTATTTATTTATTTATTTATTTATTTATTTATTTATTTATTTATTGTTGGCTTTATCTCGAACAACAACAAATCCCCATCAAATTAAAAGCGTCAAAATATTAAAAAAAGCTAAAGAATTTAACAGTCTCATCCAGAAATAAAGAACAACAGCAACATAATTTGTTGGAGAGGGAACAGGAGGAAGCAGAACGCTTATTTATTTATGCCATAGAAGATATAAATTGATCATTGCCCCCCAGCGAGGCTCTCTGGACTGTTCAAACGTCTCCAGACAAACAGGCTTATAACGACTTTGGAACCGTGGGTAAGGTCACAGTATTGATCTTCTGAGTGTTTGGACCCAGGTTGCTATGAGACCTCATTGAAATGTTTGGAAACCATCTCAGAAGGACAGTGAAGCAGAAATACGTACATTAATTATTAGTTATTTATGATTTCTGCATCAATCTCGTGTCTTAAATAAAGATCCCACACTGTAACTTCCACTGTAGCTCACCGCTCACCTCCCTAAAGAAGCAGCTCAGCGCTGGATTGATCAGACATCAAACCCGCTGCCTCATCTTTACTGTTTTAAAGCTGTAAGGCTGATTAATGTCAGTAAATGCTACTGTTGCACCACATTTATCATCTCCAGCTCGCGTAAGAAACGCTCTGTTTGCTCCGTTCCAACGTTTGAGCTGCATGAAGGAAGTCAACTAAAGGAAGCTCTGAATATCAATCATATCAATGCCAACATTGGTATCGATATTAATCAATATCAGCGTAATGAAACTGTTACTTTAGTTTCAGTTTAGTCTTTTAATATAGTCTAATAATGTTTAAATTACAAGAAGATGTCCAACAGACTTCATTATTTTACTTTCTTACTGTTCTTAAGTGATAATTTTCAAATCAAAGATACGTCATCATTTGAATACTTCTGGATCAAGAGGGAGTCAGCCATTGTGTCTGTGTCTCTCCTTTCTCTGTTCTTTATTCTCTCTGTCTGTTCTCTCTTTTCCTGCTCTGCCCAGCTGGTTTTCAGCTGCAGGGCCCCCCTTATGATCCAGGTCCTGGTCCAGGTTTCTCCCCTAAACTCCCCTAAAGGGGAGTTTTTACCTGCCATTGTTTATGTAATAATTGCTCGGGGCTCATGTTCTGGATCTGTGGAAAAATACTAGAGACAACTTCTGTTGTAATAGATGCTATATAAATAAAAGTGAAAATATTTTGTGCACTTTGTTTATTCAAGAAAAACTGTTTTGTTAAGTTTCTGTTGTTTCTGAAGAAAACCTTTTGTTATAATAAGATATTTTCTATCTCTGTATCTATAAACCTTACCAACATTCAAACCTGGGTTTTAACTCGTTTATAATTCAAATAGGGGAAAAAAAAGTCATTAAAACACTTAAGTCATGAAAGTTCACACAGATTTAACAATTTCGCATTTTTAAAATGTATTGGTATCAGTGATCTGTCCCCGTTTCCACTTGGTAGTGGATCTGTCACAAGGCGTGGTGTTGAGGACCCAAACGCAAGGAGAGAGAGGGAGGCTGGAGGCAGGAGTTCTCAAAAAACAGAAGGATTTATTCCACAAAAAAGCCAAACTAAAATGCTGCAGAGCAGGATCAAAAACAACTCACGTATACAGGGATCGAAAACCAGGAGTACATGGAGGGAACAAACAGTACGGACCGACAGGCAACAAAGGAATGACAAGACCAGATATACACAGGGGATAACGAGACACGACGAGACACAGGTGCAGACACAATCAGGGCAAAGGGGAAACAGGAGGGACAGAACTAAAACTCAAACTGGGGGGAAGTGTCAAACCCTGACAGGATCGATACCAAATCGGTGGTGTGACTACAGAACATAAACAAATACAAACGAGACACAGGTGCAGACAATCAGGGCTGATGGGAACAAAGGAAGTCATGACGTAACTGAAACAGACACAGGTTTAGAAATAAAACAGGAAGTAAATAACAAAACTGTTACAAAGCTATGACAGCAGTCCTGGATGTAGGCTGAGAGCCTGGGTGCTAAAAACAAATTAATTGATGCAACTTTGGAGAGGACCTACACCTGATTGATATTCTGCTGATATATGAGACATACAAGTCAGATTTTCTGGAACCCTTTCCGCCCGAATGATCCTCCACTTGATAGATTTGATTGCACAGTAAAATTCAACCTGCCAAGATCTCAGATTCATAGACTGACAAAAGGCAATCTTTTAAGTTCTGATCCTCACATTTCCTGTCATGGGTTTCATCTTCCAACAGGTAACCACAGTTTGGAGGTTAAAGAGAATGAAACTGAGAAAAACCAGCTGGACCACGAGCTTCTACGAAAGTATCATCCATCTACTTTTTACACAACGTTCCCCAAGCACAAACCCAGAGCCCCGAAGAGGAAGCAGCCGCTGGTGGACGGGAAGGACCAGCCGCTCTTCCAAAGCCCGCTGACCTGTAAGAGGGCAGCCTGGGCCGTGACCCAGAAGAACGCACTGGTGCAGCTGAACGAGTTACGACCGGGTCTGCGATACGAGGTGGTGTCGAAAAGCGGCCCGCTTCACTCCCCGGTGTTCTCCGCCGGTGTGGAGGTCAACGGCTTCCACTTCGAGGGTCTAGGATCCACAAAGAAACAGGCCAAGATGAGGGCAGCAGAGCTGGCTCTCCAGTCCTTCATCCAGTTCCCCAACACCTTCCTGACTCACGCAGTGCTGGGAAACGGTACAACCGTGGACTTTACGGCAGACAAGCTGAACCTCCCCGATACATTCCTCGAAACCTTTGAACCGCTGAACATTGAAAACTGCGATCTCCTGCACCGCAACGCGGCAAGGAAGGACGTCTTTTCAAGCATCTACAGCCGCAGGCACCTCGTTCAATTGACGCTGGACTTACTTTCTTCTGCGAATCCAAAGAGTCGAGCCCTCAGCAACTCACTTTTAGAGCACCTTAGTCCAGTGGAGCTGCTCGGCGAGCTTCAGCCAGGACTCAGATACGTGTGTCTTACAGAGAAGGTTCCCGGCAGGCGGATGAGGAACTTCATCATGGTTGTGAAGCTGGATGGAAAGGTGTTTGAAGGTTGCGGTCACAGTAAGAGACTGGCCAAGACCCGGGCCGCAGCAGCGGCCCTGTACGCTCTTTTCAACATAAGTCTGGGACCAGAGAGGACGTTAATGGGCTTCCAGAGCGGCAGGACCACAAATCAGCTACCTCAGGTACGAGAAATAATTACCTTTTGTTGCAAAACAGTCAACATTGTGTTTGAAACGAAACGTTTCTCCAGCTTGTCTCAAAGGTTCAGGGTTATCTGACTGAAGTAAAGTTGGATTCTCTTTTGTGGTTTATAAAAATGATAATTTGTACTGCAAACACATCATTTTTAGAATATTTTACCAAGTTATGCTATTTTCCTACCATCTACTATTTAAAGTCCTTGTGTATAACATGTAGGGAACTATATTAACCCTTTACGCTTACTCGCTTAGCCTAATCTACGATTTATGTTCTTAAATGACATTTGTCACCTGTACTGGGGGCTCCTGGGTAATACACATACACAAAGACAAAGTGCAGAAACCAGACCTTAACCATGGAGGAAGGAAACAGTACGGACCAGCAGGGAGCAAAGGGAAAGACAAGATATACAGAGAAGGGTTGAGGAGACACAGGTGCAGACAATCAAGGCAGATGGGAACAAGGGAAGTCAAGACATAACTGAAACAAAGACATGGGTTTCAAAATAAAACAGGAACTAAAAACCCCAAAACTGGGACATCATACCGTGCATTGGCTTCTCTTCTCAATCTCTTCTTCCTCATCACTGGATTCCAGGGGGCCGAGACACTCACTTCTCATCTTTTCATGTGGCCTACGTGTCGGCGATCGGTTCAAACCTTTACCCACAACCACTCATTCTTCCTCTTTCCCTGTTTAATGACCATATTTAGAAGCTGGGTTCATTTCCGTATCTATACACAACTACGATGCTGCTGATGCTCAAACAGTCGCTCCACTTTGGGATGTTCATCATTTACAGTGGGGCAAAAAAGTATTTATTCAGCCACCAATTGTGCAAGTTCTCCCACTTAAAAAGATGAGATATACCTGTAATTTTCATCACAGGTATGTGATACCACTTGTATGTCTTCCATTTTCTAATAATTGCTCCCACAGTTGATTTCTTCACACCAAGCTGCTGACCTATTGCAGATTCAGTCTTCCCAGCCTGGTGCAGGTCTACAACTTAGTTTCTCACGTCCTTTGACAGCTCTTTGGTCTTGGCCATAGTGGAGTTTGGAGTGTGACTGTTTGAGGTTGTGGACAGGCGTCTTTTATACTGATAACCAGTTAAAACAGGTGCCATTAATACAGGTAACTGTCTGGCCGAGACTCAAAGCATGACTGCAGAGATATTAGATAACAAAGGCTTTTATTGAATTGACTGGAGACCTCGGACCGAGTGACAAAAAATGGCTATAAAAACAAAACTAGACACTATAGAGAGAACAATGAACACTCCAAGAGGAGGGAAAAATAACTCTAATAAAAGGAAACAAACACAAAACGCTCCGTATGGAGGAAAGACCTGCCTATATAAAATAATTTGGCTACAAACACCAATTTGATTTGATGGTTTTATTTTTAACATGCAAAAAAAAGAGTACAAAAAAGTAAAAAACAGAATACACACACATATATATATATATATATATATATATATATATATATATATATATATATATATATATATATATATATATATATGTACAATCACAATCACTCTTAAAGAGGTAAAAACAAGAACTATGAATTTAAGCTAGGATATAAGTGAACAAACAAAAAATCACTCTTGAACGAGGAATAAATAAAGGGCTATGAATCTAAGCTAAGGTAGAAAATTTACGAACAAAAAAACACTCTTGAACAAGGAAAATGAAGGGCTATGAAATTTAGCTAAGGAAAAAACTGCAAACAAAAAAATCACTCATCACGAGGAACAAACGGCTCACTATGGGGATTACTAAGACACTCTGGCACAAGACAAGGGGAACACAGACTATTTAAACACATGGAGGGAAATAGGGGACAGGTGGAAACAATCAGACTGAGACACATGAGGAAGTGCAAGTGACCTGAAACGAGAGGAGAATTACTTTTCAAAGTAAAACAGGAAATGACCTCCCCATGGTGTGACAGTAAGTGGAGGACAGAGGAGACTCTTAAAGAAGAAGTTACAGGTCTGTGAAAGCCAGAAATCTTGCTTGTTTGTAGGTGACCAAATACTTATTTTACCAACGATTTTACCAATTAATTCAGTAAAAATCCTACAATGTGATTTCCTGGATTCTTTCCCCCCATTCTGTCTCTCATAGTTGAAGTTACCTATGATGAAAATTACAGGCCTCTCTCATCTTTTTAAGTGGGAAAACTTGAACAATTGGTGGCTGGCTAAATACTTTTTTGCCCCACTGTACGTGTACGTCGCCTAGAGCTTTCAGACACAAAAATCATATAAACTAGATACCATGATGAGCTGAGCAGCAGCGATGGGTTTTTCCACAAACGTTTACATCAGCATTCGACAAGAAATATAGAGAGGCAGCTCTATATGTACATTGAAGTGACCTTCATGGAGACAAATGTCCCTCTAAATGGGGCCGAGGTGTGCTGCACATCGGCGTGGCCGTCGTGTCCCGAGGCCCGGCAGCCGGATGGCGTCTCCCACGCTCCTCTGCGCCATCCAAACAACTTCATTATGTCTCGGAGTCCTGCGAGAATTGTCCTCGGCGTCTTTTGCCGTCTTGCTTTATGAGTACGAGCAGATCCGTCACCCCCGGTTCGACTCCCGGGAGCTGAGGGTTGTTGGAATATGCAAAACAATAATGGAAAAAGACAGACGGATACATAGATAGAAGCAGCAGATACTTTCTTGTGCCCGGAGGGCGGGGGTTGATGACGGACAGATGGGCCGATGACGGTTTGGGTTGAAGAAGAAAAGCAAATGTCATCTTTGGGGGTTTGAACAAAAAGGAGCCTTTCACAGACCCTCCAACTCCTCAACCCCCCCCCATAAAAAACTAGAATCTGAGCTGTCTGTCAGGCAGTGTAACCAGAGCCGGATTAACGCAAAGGCAGACTAGGCACGTGCCTAGGGCCCGACGGGGGGGGGGGGCCCAGACAGAGGGACAAAAAAAAAAAAAAAAAAAAAAAAAAATTTTTTTTTTTTTTTTTTTTTTTTTTTTTGTCTGCACACATATTAATGGTTGATAACATGCCGGTAAAAACCTAAGGCATATATATATATGTGCATTATTACTACACGGGGCCTGGCGCCCCAAGGGGCCTGGCGCTATGGGCCGTTTTTTTTTTTCCCCTATTTTTTTTTTTTCCTTATAAATATCAACAGTCACGTTCCATTACAGACCTAAATGTGTACTAGTCTGTGCATATCAATAAATATATGTGCAATGATGACGCGTGTCTGTTGTTCAATACAACTGATCAGACCAAGCGCAGACACAAGCTGCTCTGATCCAGACGGGTGGAGTTGGAACAAACTGTCACACAATGTCGAGAGAACGAGACAGATTAAGGAAATTTCCATCAGGGGATGAAAAAAGAAAAAAACTAAAGAAAATGGAAGAGCCTCTCTGAAAGGCACGTTTGATAAATTTGTTACAAAAATCCCCGATCCGCCCGGGTCTCAAGCAGCCGTGGGGCCCCGCGTTGAGGCAAGAGATGATGATGAGGCAGGGGAAGGTATCCAGTATTTTGCTAATTGGAGAGTTAAAATTGCGCATATAAACACCCGATCCGACCCGAAAAACCCAAAAATTTCGCGCCCGCTCGCTACGCTCACGCGCGAGGGCCCCCCTTGCTATTTCACACAGGGCCTCGCAAATCTCCCAGACGGCTCTGCATACACATACACATACATACATATACACATACAGACAGACATACATACTACAGCACACTTTGTCTTACTGCAAATTGTATTGGTCTTTGTAGATTTGACTTCTTATTTAACTATTCAATTTAATCAACACATTTAATTAAGATTTTCTGCAAAATGCTCACAATCGATAAGATAAGGATAATTTAATAGCATTTAATAGAGCGTTGTAATAACGTATAAATAATAAAAGTCTAAAAATAGTCTGATAGACTGTTTAATATACAACACATGACTTATTTTGGAATACAAAGAACCCACTTGACTATGACTATGCTATGTAAAATGTGAATTAAGTTTTATTAGTAACTTTGGTAAGTTTAAGATTTCATAAATAACATCGATGGAGGGGGGCCCAAAAATCACAGTCTGCCTAGTGTAGTCCATTTATTTAATCCGGCTCTGAGTGTAACGCATTAATGAACATTATTACAGCACATTAGGGATGGAGGAGGAGCGGCAGCAGACCGGGGAGACGGAGGTGGAGCGGGAAGGCGGTGTGAAGAGCAAAAATAATCCGACAGATAATTGTTTAAAACCCTCATTACACACGACCTTGTGCCACCGGCATCCAGAAAACACTGAGCACGACATGACGTGTGATGAAACACCCAGATCATGTCGTACTTCTTAAAGTTTAGCTTCATTAAATGGAATTAAAAGTTTATAATTAAAGCCATTTACCAGTGTATTAGGGCCAGGCAGGAGAAAAATAAAAATAATATTTTAGAGGAGGAAGATTTTTTTTTCATTATGCACTTCGAGAAAAAAGTCGAAATGTCGAGAAAAAAGTCGAAATGTTAAGAAAAAAGTTGAAATGTCGAGAATAAAGTCAACCTTCTGAGACTAACAAACAGCGCATATGACTGTCTTTACAAAATGGTAGGCCTTTAGATGAACTGGTGAAACTGTACTTCAGAATCGGCTTCAGTAACAAAGAAATTATTTCTCTTTTAGCTCATAACTGGATTGGATGGGCCAGAGGAGACATTTCGACTTTATTCACGAAATTTCGACTTTATTCTCGAAATTGTACTTCAACATTATTCTCGACATTTCGACTTTTTTCTCGAAGTGCACAATAAAAACAAATCTTCCCCTCTCAAATATTTTTTCTCCTGCATGGCCTTAATACTCTTCCGTAATTATCAGAATGAGCTTTAACTGAAGGAGGTTTACATCCAAAATGGGTTTATTGGTTCTTTCAAAGACTCGAAGGTCAATTAGCATGTTGTAATAATAACTGGCCACTGGGAGGCGTGCACGCGCTTGTCCACGTTTTATAGATGAGGTTGTAGATTTTGAATCATGAACATGTCTGGTCCTTTTTTACGTCATCAAGGTGGAGGGTTTTTGTTTCAGCGACCGTCGAGGAGTTTTCTTTTAAAATGTAACAAGACATTTGCTCACAAGTCATTTGAGCTGCTTTAAGGTGCACCAAACACGGCAAATTCCTGTTTATGTCCCCTGGTATGACAGAATACACTGAATAACGTAAAAATACATCTGAAAGTGAGCAATAATTTCACAGGAAGGCGAAGTTAGGAGGAACTGTAACATTCCCTTGTCTGCAGTTTTTTGCAGAGTCCATCTACCACTTGGTGAGAGAGAAATACCTGCAGCTGATGGGCAGCTATGCAGCCACGTCGCAAACCCATCACAAGGCGCTGGCAGGGATTGTAATGACCAGAGGTGAGTGGAGGAGAACCGGCATGAGACACAGAGACGGATCCGTCACATGAAAGTTGTCTGAGGTTTTGGCCTTAAAACTGGTCCATAACTATATACTTTATTTCAACCTGATGAAGTTTTCTCATTCAACACTCATAAACTTCTTTTACTCCCTATAGACAGCATGGAGGAGTGCATTGAGAGCAATGTGAGGTTCAGTGCCTTGCCCAAGGGTACTTCTTTGATGGAGGGAGGATAGAACCACACATTTTCCTTTCAAATTTTTCATTATTTGTCAAGCTTTTTGGTTGAATTTCTGCTCAAACATGTTATTTACACTTTAAAAGTAGGCTAAGCGATTTCTGGATGACGTCATATCTGACAGAACATAATTCTCAGAGCTGGAGCTCCTCCCTTCCTTTCCCTCGGGGTCTCCCTGCCCCTTTTCCACCAAACTGGTTCCAGAGCTGGTTCTGGTTCACAACTCGTTCAACTTGGAACCAGCTGAGAACCGGTTTGTTTTTCTACAGCTCGGGAGCTAAGGGGAGTCACGTCATTACGTCGCTGCAAACATCAGTTACGTCGCTGCGTTTGCGTGAAAGTTGCAGCAACAACAAGGTATCAGCTTTAATAGGACTTGGTCCACGTAGCTCCTCCGTGGACACATCTCTAAAAGACAGGTTGTCTCCTCCTCAGACCCATGATGCTTTGATGCATCCAGATTCATTCTTATTTGAAAATGTCTCCGTCTCCCAGTCTTGCTATAGAGGGAATGCGCGTGGCGTCACAGATTCGATTCACTGCGGGTTTCGCCCACTGAGTGTCAGAAAGACTGAGTGTCAGAAAGACTGAGCGGCAGAAAGACTGAGTGGCAGCGTAGACTTTCAGTTTGAGCAACTCGAAAACATCTAAAATGGGAAAGAGCTGTTGTGCGACATACAGTACTCATAGATTTAGCAAGAAATCAGAGTTTTACAGACTGCTGAAAAATAAGCTTAAGAGAGACAAATGGATCACTGCAATTCACAGAAATTGTGTATTTCCCCGGCGTAGAAATTAAGTACATATAAATATCAGGAAACTGGATTTGTGGCAAAACATTAATGTCCATGGACCACTGGTTCTTGGTAAGTGTACCAAATATTAATGTCCATGAACCACTGGTTCTTGGGGTAACTGTACGGGTCACTGTCAAGTCCAACTGCCTATAATTTAAGCCCATAATCGGCTGTTATCCCGTCTTCTCCACTAGTTGCAGCTGTTTTTGGGGGCGTGGTCCAGTGGGGAAGTGACGTCAATGCAGACCCTCTATTGCCGTAGGTCTTCCTAACTCTGCCCCCCTTCGCTTACGTAAGCGATTCTTTCCTCTGGCCCAGCAAAGAGTTGGTGCTACCTTGGAACCGGTTCTTCAGGCCCGGAGCCAGTTCTTTGTCAGTGGAAACAAAGAACCTGGTTCCAAACTCAGCACTGGACCAGAACCAGAACCAGAACCAGCCCTGGAACCAGTTTGGTGGAAAAGGGCTAAAACCTGGCCCATCTCAAACAAAACCCCTCCCCCTGAACGTGATTGGCTGGAGCAATGTTCCTCAAGCTTCCCCGGCTCTCTGTTTTCAGTTTATACAGCCAGAGACGTGCTTTCTCTTCTTTTTTTGGTTTTTAACAGCGAACGTGTGATGGGCAGCTAGTGGATGACGGGATGAGGTTCACTGTATACACCAAAAATTGCATAAAATTGCTAATCCTACCTTTAAATGCTAAATTTGCATGTATGCTCACTGAAAATATTTACTTTGAAAGGGCTGATTGATTATAGACAGCCTCTGGTAGGTTCTGGTAGTAAAAAAAAAAACATGTGTGTTTTGGTAGTTTAGATACTTTTATGCCCAAACAAATATTTGATTTAAAAAACCTGCATTGATCTCCATCTTCCGTCTTTTCTCTCCCTCCAGCATTTGACCTCAGATCCGCCCGGGTCGTGTCCCTGGCTACAGGGACCAAGTGTTTGGACTTAGACAACATGTGCGACCACGGCTGCACGCTCAGCGACTGTCACGCTGAGGTCCTCAGCCGCAGAGCGCTGGTTCGATACCTGTACACTCAGCTGGAGCTGCTGCTTCGGTGCGATCAGTCATTTGTCTTCTGTAAAAGTCTTTGGATTGTTCCCTAAAATGTTTTTCTTGACGTGGTTGCTGACAAAATTAGGTGTTTTAATGTAATTTTGTTTCAAGATCTCAATAAAATTTGTCATTTAGAATTTGGAATTATTAGTCACTCTATATAGTAATACCTCTTCTGGCCACATGGGGGCAGTATAGTACAAGAGAGTTCGTGTAGGAAAGACAACAAAGGACATCTGTGACATTAGGAGATGCTCAAGCCCCCATTTGATCAATCGAGTGTTTTTTTTACTTTTAATATTTGATGTAATCTAGTTTTAGGGGGGATTCTTCTGTCATAACTTAATTTTGGATCGTTATTGTTTTTCAGGGTTTTTTTGTTTAAAAAAGAAAAAAAAGGACAAAAACGTTTCCTCCAGTTTGTCGTACCGAGGAGACGACAATCGATCGCACACTTCTGCTTATTACCACCAACATTTATTTCTAAACAAATTTCAGGTGGAAAATGAATTATATAGTTTTAGAATCAGAACTAAAACAACATTTAAAATGCCACCAATTAAAAGTTGTGATTAAAAAAACTGACGGAACGTCCTGTTCCAGGGTCAGAATTTGTGCCCATTTTTAATTAACCTAAAAAAAGAATACAATTTGTTTTGAATGTGTTACATGTAGAGTTTTGTTAAACTTAATATATAAACAAATATATAATTAAAAGAACAAATGATTGAATTAAAACACAAAACTACAGGAAAATACTTGTAAGTGTTCCTTTTGTCTTTATTCCACATTTATTAGTTTAACTGTGTTTATTGTTGATTACCCACTCATTTTTTTTAGTTTTTTAATGAAACCTAGTGCTAAAATTGGCATCCTGTTCCAGGGTCAGAATTTGTGCCCGTTTTTAATTAACCTAAAAGATTAATTAAATTTTTTTTGAATGAGTTACATGTAGAGTTTTATGTTAAACTTTTTACTTATTTATTTTTTTTACAAAAAACAAATAATTAAATAATAATAATTAAAAAAAAACTAATTAAACTAAAACACAAAACTACAGGAAAATACTTGTAAATGTTCCTTTTGTCTTTATTCCACATTTATTAGTTTAATTGTGTTTATTGTTGTTAACCCACTCTTACTCATTTTTCTTGTTTTTTTTTGTTAGTTTTTTAATGAAACCTAGTGCTACAATTGGCATTAAATTTTTTTTTTCACAAGTGATTCACTTTCTCCCACAGTGTCCAATTGTGGCTCATATTCAGAGGGATATTTCTGTTATTTTACAGCATTTTATCTTGTATTTTTATATCTAATTCTTATTAGAAAGTATTTTGACCAGAATCTGTCATTAGAATTGTTTGTTTCTAGTTTCCAGTTAAAACCACGGTTGACCTTTGTGTAATTCTGTTTCCATCGCAGTAAAAGTGATTCCCTTTCTCTTTCCTGTGTGAAGTAAACCGGCAGCAGCCGATGAACCATCGATCTTTGTACCGAGCAAAGGATGCAGCGGTGGCTTCCGGCTGCAGGACGGCGTCCTCTTCCACATGTACGTCAGCTCGTCGCCCTGCGGAGACGCTCGACTCAACTGCCCCTACGAGGCCGCGGCTGCATGTGAGACAAAAACGTTTAAAACCAACTGTTAATGTTGCTTGTACTTGTGAGAATAAAGTCACATTCAATTAAAGGACTATATGCTATACATACACCTATACTGTATATATATATATATATATATATATATATATATATATATATATATATATATATATATGTATATACAATGTATATTTATTTATTTATTTCGATCATGTGCTCAGTATGGTACACTCATTCATAACATGTCGTGTAATCATTTGGATCGAAAAGGAATAGGCTGAAGCTCCGAGCTTATAAATGTCTACCCTTTAACCTTCACATTATTATTATTTACACTTTCTATAACAAATGCTTTCTAGCATTTCCACCTAAAAAAGAAGCAAACACAAAACACACACAAAAAAAAATATAACAACAAAGAACCAGTAAGAAAAGAAAAAAGGAAAAATAAATAATAAATAGTCCCGATTAAAACAAGGACAAAAAGATCAGTAATTATTACCTGCATAATCCCATAATTCTCTCTCTTGCATCGTATCCTTCAATCTTGTTGGTATTTACTAATCATGGTCTGTTTTAAACTATTTTTAAACTGTATGATGTTTTTACTTTGTTTAATTATCTGATTATATGTGTATATACAGTATATTGTACATATATACACACATATATATATATATATATATAGTACATATACATATATATAAACACACACATACATACATACATACATACATACATACATACATACATACATACATACATACATACATACATACACACACACATATATATATATATATATATATATATATATATATATATATATATACATATATATATATATATATATATATATATATATATATATATATTATATATATATATATCTTTTGGGTAGCCTTTACTGAAAGTATATTTGGAAAAAGTGGTTAGGAACTGGTTAGGAGTTTATGCACTGGAGTTGGAGAGGCACCGTTTGTGGTTTGTGTTTCGTACCAAATATCAACAGACGTGACGTCATCCAGAAATGTCTTACCCTGCCTTTAAACCCCTGCTCTGTGGAGCTGCAGCAGTCCCTCGGCAGGACGAAGCCTCCGTGAACTGGCCTCTCTCGCCTCTCTCTTCTGTCAGATCCCAGCAGGAGGTTTCGCTCTCACCTCCGGGTGAAGGTGAACGGCGGCGAGGGGACGCTGCCCGTCACGCCACGGAGAGCCAATCAGAAGCGGGACGGAGGGTCACCGGGGAAACCTGTCGTCACCCTGTCCTGCACTGATAAAATAGCAAAGTGAGTTCCAACGATAAATCGGCCGGTTGATGAAATGTATTTGGAAACTCATAAATATTCACACTTCACCGGTTTTACCAGCTTCCAGTACTTACAGGTTCTGTAACGCTTCTTGTTTCTGTATTTTTTACAAATAAATAAATAAAAAAATCTCTATATTTCAGATTTCTTTTCTACAAACAAATGTTGACCTGTAAGGTGCTTTTCAACCAAAAACTGACCTTTTTAGAGGCGCTAAATGACTATTGCAGCCTGGATCTTTTACCTTTACACAGAAGTCTCAGTTTCAGTGCAGATTAGACAGCATGTGAACGTCTCAGTAAATTGGTCTTCATTTACGGGGGTCCGGGGTAGTTTTATGAAGTCAGAGAAGAACAAGAATTCGGTGGAAGGTCTACTAGCCCAAAACAAATCCTGGCTTTGGGTTAGGTACTGTACTTCGGTGTGGCACCAAAAACTCGCTGGCTGGGCTCTGGTTCAGCTCTCAGTCCTCTCAATGTAACTTCAATGTAGGAGCCTAAATGTAATTTCAGTTAATATTTGGATAATTTAAGTTCATACGTTAATTGGTCATTTATGTTTATTCTGATAAAAAGGTTATTTACAGTATTCAGAGAAAAATGTTGACTATTTGTATTTATAATGTGAAAATAATAGTTTGATTTACTGCACTTGAAATAGCATTATTAATCAAGAGGAGGTTTTTGTCATTGATGTTCATTACAACAAGAGAATGAATACAAAGCGTCAAGCCTAAGGCTTCATTAATCAGGAACCTACATTCAAGTTCGAGTCCTATTCCCTTCTCATTCATCGCCGCCATTACCACGTATGCAAACACGGTAAACTGACACGCAGCGACCATCTCAGCTCCGTCCATGCTGATCTTGTCTTTCTGGTTAGATTTTTCTCCTTCTTTATTTTATTAATAGTTGGCACATAGATAAATTGTTGCATTATTGTTCCCAGGACACAGTGTTGTGCAAGTTCTTACTTCTCATGAACTAGTTCAAAGTTCAGTTCAGATAGTTTAAAAATGAACAGTTCATGTTCATAGTTCACCATTTTCACTTTGAACTAGTTCAAATTCAGTTCATTTCAATATTTTTAGGTGAGAAGTACGAATGAAACGCCCCCCTATCCTAAAGCTGTTCACTGTATACCAGTGGTCTCCAACCCTGGTCCTCAGGATCCTTTCCTGCATGTTTTAGTTTCCTTGCTTCATCACCCTGATAAAAACAACTGTCATTAACAGTCATTAACAGACTTGTGCAGACCTGGATGACAAGCTGATGACGACCATTAATTAGAATCAGGTGTGATGATGCAAGGAAACATCTAAAACAGTGGTTCCCAACCTGGGGTCCGGGCCCCCCCTGGGGGGGCGCCAGAGATCTCTGGGGGGGGGGGGGGGGGGGGGTGCAAAACTTTGTCTGCTTTGAAATTATGCAGTTGTAAAAATTATATTTGCGAATGAGTCATTCATAAGACATTGTTAGGAATAATTTATGAATGTCTTGAATATCTTTTGTGTTTTTTATACACTGGTGACAAACACAGGAAATGATTTCATTCCTTATTATTATATCATTACTCAACATTTAATCTACTCCGACAGGTTGTTAAAGGAAAAATGTTAAAAAATGTTGGTCTCATATTAAAAGAGACATTTTTCAGAAATATTTGTCCTTTTGTGCGTATTTTATACATTGGTGACATTGGAGAAAAACAACGTCATATGTATACAGAGTAAACCAAAGAGAAATGTATAAAAAAAACATAATTAATGTTCATTTTTTCAATTAAAGACTATATTGGTGCTAGTACGTACGGGTCGGGGGGCCTGGCTGGTCTTAGACACAAGTAGGGGGGGCTCCAAGGAAAAAAGGTTGGGAACCACTGATCTAAAACATGCAGGACGGGGGTACCGCGGACCAGGGTTGGAGACCCCTGCTGTTTACAATCATGTATTGTCCTAGTGGCTTTTCAACTTTACTCGGGCTGTAAATCTCCAACAATGTAGTCCATTATCAGTGTGTCTACCTGTTGCTGGGAAATCCTCCCCCTGAAGGTGCAGCAGTGGGACTGGGGTGGTTTGGGGTTGTTGGGTCTTCTTGGTCTTTCCTGATGACTTTGTTTGATTGTCAAGGACTTATTTTCTTACCCTGGACGGATGCTTTAACTCCACATGACGTTTCAAATGTGAAGTTGACGAGGCAGACGCTCTGACTTGTTTTCTCAGCACAGGTGGACATAATTTGCACAGAAAGGTTAGATTTTTACCGTCGGACTCTTTGGGAGACGATGTGTAAAATTCCTGCAGATAATGATAAGCGGATCATCATCTGACGTCTCTCTCTTCACTGGTCATGTAAAGACTGCACCGGGCTCGGGCCACCGTTGCCATGGAGCTGGAGCCCGTTGTTATGCTGGTGTGTGCGCTGCATTGTGGGTAATGTAGTGTGAAGTCATCATCTCGTCCAGTATTTTAAATGTGGTGAAATGTATTCCGTAATAATTGGACCTAAACAGTGAAGCTGAAACTCACATAATCTGAACAGTTCAAATTCCAGTTAGTGCTCTGCACGTTCAAGTTCTTTATTTGCAAATATGTTGAATCAGTGAATCCTACCAGGTCCAACGCTGTAGCGGAGACAGAACGACTTTCTTGCAGTGATTCACGTCAAACTTTCTGGAGAAGGTTCCTGGGATAAAACTGCAGCCTAAATGATCTTCTCCACTGAAGAAACATGAATCTGCCATCCCAACTGTACGTTCGCTCCTCCACAGGTGGAGCGTCGTGGGCCTCCAGGGGGCGCTCCTGTCTCACCTGGTGGAACCGGTCTACCTGCACAGCCTGACGGCGGGAACGCTCAGCCACACCGGTCACCTGGACCGAGTCATGGCGCGCCGGCTGGCGCCCGTCAAGCACCTGCCCTTCCCCTACCGCCGCCAGAAGCTGCTGCTGGGCTGTAGGTGCAAACCCTTCCTGTCACGGAAGAACCAGAACCACGTGAAGTTCAACAAAGCTTCCACATTTTTTACCTTCATTTTAGAGAAACGAGCTGGTTCAGTCAACCCGAGCAACATGTGACACTGACACACTTTATATAACACAAAAAGCTTAATTTTAAAAACTTTGAAGTCGCATGTGAACAAGACTCCACACCGTTTGACTAAACGTTCTCTTTATTGGATTTGAAACAGAGCTAATGCCTGGCCTCAGCATGGAGGATTATGGGAAATGTAGTGCAGTGTCTTGGAAGTAAAAATACAATAAATACCATAATAATAATATTATAATGAAAAAACAAACACAAAACAATAAATAATCAAACGTTCATTGGATTCTATACATGAATCTGACAGAACTGATCAATAACAGCTCTGTGCAGTAACTGATCCAACAGAAGTAAACACATGTAACAGTCTTGGTTCAGTCCTGGAGGCTTCTTTGGATCCAGCTGGTCAAAAGTCTCTGATGTGGACGGTGACTGACAGATCTGGCTGAAGCTGTTAACTTCCTGCTTCTGAATAAAATCCTTGTGTTCATGAAAAAAAAAAAAACTTTGAAGTTTACAGTGCAGAGACTTTCGATGTGAATGTAGTTTAAACCATCAGTGTGAGTTTCGCCAGTGAAAATGTTTCGTTTTCCACTGAATCCCAAACAGAAAACAGTTTTTCAGGATTGTTTTGTTTAAAAAAGAGAAAAAAAAGGACAAAAATGTTTCCTCCAGTTTGTCGTACGAGGAGACGACTTAATGAGCCCACACTTCTGAGCCCACACTTCTGCCTATTACCACCAAAATGTATTTATGAACAAATTTCAGATGAAAAATTAACGATATAGTTTCAGAATCAGAACTACATGTAAAACAACCATTAAAATACCTCCAATTAAAAAGTTGTGATTAAAAAAACATGACAAAACGTCCTGTTCCAGGGTCAGAATTTGTGCCCATTTTTAATTAACCTTTTTTGAATGAGTTACATGCAGAGTTTTGTTAAACTTAATATATAAACAAATATATAATTAAAAGAACAAATAATTAAATTAAAACACAAAACTACAGGAAAATACTTGTAAGTGTTCCATTTATTAGTTTAATTGTGTCTATTGTTGTTTACCTACTAATTTTTCTTGTTTTTTTGTCAATTTTTTAATGAAACCTAGTGCTACAATTGGCATTACATTTTTTCTCATTCTCATTCTCCTACTGTTTCCAATTGTGGAAAACATTTCCCGTCTCAATGCAGGTCTGAGCAGCGGAGAGGTTCGGTCTGCAGGGAAGGCGTCCAGCCTGAGCCTGAACTGGTCCTGGGGCGACGGGGGACCCGAGGAGGTCAGCCCCGCCACGGGGAGGAGGACGGACTCTGACGCTCCGTCGCGGCTCTGCAGACGCTCCCTGTTCGCCCGCTGGCTGAGGCTGCAGAAGCAGGTGAGAGCCGACGATGGGAAACTTCCCCCAGTTTCACACCAACATCTGCCTGACTGAAGCCGTTCACTAAGACCTTAATCCAAACAAGGGCCAATCCCAAATGTTCACCCCACTCACTACCACTAGCCCTCAAAATGAAGCCACAGGCGTAGGGCTTTGTAATCTTCCCTAGGGATTGGGACACCACTTGCTACGTCACTGCGTGGTTTACGTTCGGGTACGTAAGCGACTGCGTAGTTACGTTTGCACAAACGTCACACCATATCAGGAAGCCGAGAGCTAAAAGTTGTTTTAATTTCAGCTGTAGCGCTGTTAATATGCCACTTTATTAAGTTTTAATATTTTTTCAGGCGTAAAAGTAACCGTTAAGATCCCCAACCTGGGCTCAGTTTATCCAAATAACGCCTGTTAAGAAATTTGCTCCGATGTTTTCGGGGATGAGAAGAGCCTGCCGGGTCAATTTATGGTTCCGCGTTAAATCGACGCAGAGCCTACGGCGTAGGTTATGCGGCGACACGCACCTTACGGCATGCATCAGCGCGTAACCTACGCCGTAGGCTCTGCGTTGGTGTAACACGGAACCATAAATCAGCCTTTATTTTGGCGAAATCTGAAAAAACAACGCAACAACGAGCAAACTAGTGATTATGTACATTCACTGAGTGAATATTATGAAAGTAAAATATATATTTCTCGCTAGAAATGTAATCAAAACGCATTTTTATGCAGAAACTAACTCAAAATATTGATTTTATTCACTAAAAATGAGAAATGTCCGCCATGTTTTTTTGTTTGATTCATTCTGCAAATGATGAATTTTTTCTGGCCCTCGGTCGGCGAGTCAGCATCTGAAATCCCTCGCTGTGAAGGGCCAGATTCATACCCCCTACCCCTCGTTATGCCCTCTACCCCTACATGCAAAGAGGAATTGGAATTACCCTCACGGGAACGCGCAAAATTTAGGGGTAGGGCTGAAAAGTAGGGGTAGTGGGGTGTATTGGGACTGGCCCCAAGTCTACGCTCATTTTCTCAGGCTCGCTGTTGGGTCATACCATTAGTATGAACCAGTGGCGGCTGGTGCTAAAGTTTTTGGAGGGCGCAATTGACCTTGGCATACATAGGGGTGTAACAGTACACAGAAGTCACGGTTAGGTACAAGCTTGATACAATAGGGAAAAAAGAAACGTAAAAAATAATATTTTGGTCCTTTAATTTTGAAAAATGTAACCATCCAACATTGTTTTATTGGTCATAGTTTTTAGTGAAGCAGTTCAGTTCTGCTGCAGTGGAAAAAGAAAACATAAAGTATGGGTTTAACTTTTCAACAAGTCCACTGTTATTTTCTATTGTTTTGTTTCTCCTGGTTTGGGTTTGGATTCTGTTTGACCGGCGCCCCTTACTTCCGGAAGGAAATAACAAAATAAAAAAACATTTTGGAACCAAATAAATATTTAAACAACAATTAATTACTATTGACAGCCACACTCAGACTAAAATAACACCTTATTTTAATAATTATTTGCATCTTACATGTTTTTTTTATTTTATTCTTCTTCTCTTGATTTGATGGGGGCAGCACCCTAGCGCCCTCTACTGACCAGCCGCCACTGGTATGAACTAAGGAAGCAGGAAAATACAGGGAAAGATGTAAATACTGCGCACATTTGTAGGGGGTCAACTGAAATGATTAGACAGTCTATCACTGAAACCAGGTGTGAAACCATAAAATGTATCAGAAGACCAGTCCAAACCTTTATTGCGGGGCAGGAGGGATCTCCTGTAGAGGTCTGAAGGATCTCCTGTAGAGGTCTGAAGGATCTCCCGTAGAGGTCTGAAGGATCTCCTGTAGAGGTCTGAAGGATCTCCCGTAGAGGTCTGAAGGATCTCCTGTAGAGGTCTGAAGGATCTCCCGTAGAGGTCTGAAGGATCTCCCGTAGAGGTCTGAAGGATCTCCTGTAGAGGTCTGAAGGATCTCCTGTAGAGGTCTGGACGATCTCCTGTAGAGGAGTGGAGGATCTCCTGTAGAGGTCTGAAGGATCTCTCGTAGAGGTCTGAAGGATCTGCCGTAGAGGTCTGAAGGATCTCCCGTAGAGGTCTGAAGGATCTCCTGTAGAGGTCTGGACAATCTCCTGTAGAGGTCTGAAGGATCTCTCGTAGAGGTCTGAAGGATCTCCTGTAGAGGTCTGGACAATCTCCTGTAGAGGTCTGAAGGATCTCTCGTAGAGGTCTGGACGATCTCCTGTAGAGGAGTGGAGGATCTCCTGTAGAGGTCTGAAGGATCTCCCGTAGAGGTCTGAAGGATCTCCTGTAGAGGTCTGAAGGATCTCCTGTAGAGGTCTGGACGATCTCCTGTAGAGGAGTGGAGGATCTCCTGTAGAGGTCTGAAGGATCTCTCGTAGAGGTCTGAAGGATCTGCCGTAGAGGTCTGAAGGATCTCCCGTAGAGGTCTGAAGGATCTCCTGTAGAGGTCTGGACAATCTCCTGTAGAGGTCTGAAGGATCTCTCGTAGAGGTCTGAAGGATCTCCTGTAGAGGTTTGAAGGATCTCCTATAGAGGTCTGTAGAGGTCTCAGGGAGATTATGACACAAAGAAAGTGAGTCTTCTGTCCTCAAATAACTGCAGGAAACCATGTTTCTGTCCCTCTTTCTCAGTTAAATGGACCTGCGTTGGGTGCAGGAGCCACTGCAGGAACATATTCTACTTGGAAGATGGCTGCTGGACGGTACCAGAGGGCGGTGCAGCGGTTCAGCTTCGCTCTGCAGGGTGGAGGTCTGGGAACGTGGCTCAGGAAACCTCCCAAGATGGGTCACTTTACCGTCAGCGTGTAAACAACTGAGTGCACGTTGTGAAACTTGATGGAGTAAAAGTTAAAATCGGAAGCTGCAGACTGCTGAGCTTCACTTCATAACACCACGATGACTGATGAGGGATTGATGACCGCTGCTGCCCAATCAACAGTCTGCACCCCCAATGATACAGAAATGCATTGCTTTATATCTTCACCTTCGATAATCTTGTTCAAAAAAACTTCCAACGTTTTTTCATTTCCACATTAACTTCAGTTTTTGGGGCTTGTAGTGACCTCCGGTGGACGGTCGAGGAACTGCTCCTATTTAGTTCCAGAAGTCAGAATATTCTCGTTTGGTTCAAATGTGAGAGAGCAGCGCCCCCTCTGTCTGCCTGTGATCACACAAAACAGTCACGATTAAAAACTGTCATCTTCCAAAGTCATTTCACTGTATTTTGTCTGTAAAATTTAGTTCTGACGTTTCCTTTGTGATTTTTTAGGTTATTCTTAAAGGCTATTCTTAAACTGAGTTTTAACCCTCAAACACTTTCAGAAGTCGAACCGACTGAAACATTCCCACCTTCTCAGTTCATAACTGATAAAAGTGATAAGTGTCAGGTTTTCCTTCAGCATTCATCCAGACAGACTTCTGTTTACATTTTATCATCTACAATATTTATGTTTTACTTCTTTTTTTAGTGTTTTCTGCTCTTTATGTAACTTTCTGTCCTGGACATTTTATCCTGGTTCACGTCTGCAACCTCAGGACCTGGAAACAGTGAAGATCAGGAGTGACGTCACACTGCCCCCTACAGGAAGATAATTACATAACATGGACTCAGCTTTTTAAAGAGGACAGAAGTGTTACAACATGAAATCAAGAGTGAAGGAAAATGTTTATTTGTTGAATCATGAAAATCCCCCCAAATTGTCTCGTGATTTACAATTTAGGAAAAGGTTTTTGGGTTAAAAGGGTGTTATTAAAAACTTTTGTTGTTGCTGAATATGAAAGTTAATATGATTAGGGATGCAGAATGTACAATAATTGAACGTTAAGAAAATAAAATAAAATTTTCATTCGTTAATTAACCTGTCTGACATGTTTATAATTATCATGACATTTTATTTGCACAGTGGAGACGTGAAGGAATTCATTTGAACAAAAACGCTGACTAAAGATAGAAATAATATTAAATAAGTTTAATTTTTCCAGACACAAAGACATTCAGAAATGTCACTGACCAAGAGCAACACACTCAAGTTTAGACCAAACAAATAATAACGTAATAAAAGCAGCAGGGATTCAAACAACCCGATGTAAAACTTAAAAAAAAAAAGTACACACCCACATCGTTCTCTTCGCTTCAAGTTGACGGAGAACCATAAATCAGGGTTGAACCCATAGACATATATAAAGGCTAGATGACTCGTCCGCGCTGCTGCCAATGGAGAGCGACGTCGTCACACGGCGGCCATCTTGCCACAGGAGAGCTCGCTCAGAATAACATTGTGTTCAATAGAGCATGTACTGCTTAAACAACCTTAACTTGCTCAATTCTCAACAGATTTTCAAACAGTTTGGTTTGTCATGAACGTCAGAGATGTAGTTATGACACTGCATACTTGTGAATAATTATAAACATTGAAAAACGTACTTTTATATGAAAATAACCAGAAACAGATAGCCATGACATGGTTTTCATATTTAATCAATATTTCTATAGTATTCCTAGTAATATTTATAGTTACATTATAACATATATATATTATTACCATATAACATATATATTGTGGCGGACACAATAACGGACCTCGCACCCATCAGGACTGTATGGAAGGGGGCGTGGTCACAAGCATGTATTTGGTTGCTTAGCAACGTGTGTTAGTTTACAGTTGTCAACTGACAGTTCTTTTAGTTCAGTTGGATTCCGCTGTCACGGAATAAAGACGTGTTTTACCAACCTCTGGAGTCGAGCCTCATCCTGCCACATTGGTGACCCCTTGTTTGAGCATGTTTGAAGAAACAGAAGATATCTCGTCTTCATCTCAGCAGCCTCCGCAGCCCGCAGGTTCCGCTGCGGTTTTGAGGCTCCCTGAATTTTGGCAGGAGGACTCCGGTTCCTGGTTCGAGCACATCGAGGCGCTTTTCCGGCTACGGGGAATCACTGATGATGATTCCCGGTATCATCTGGTCGTCGTCGCCCTTGGCCAACAGTCCACTCGGCGCGCCCTGCAGCTGCTCCGTGCGCCTCCGCAACGGGACAAGTACGCCGCGCTGAAGCAGCTGCTGCTCCGGAGGTTCAGCCTCTCCGCCTCGGAGAGAGCGGACAGACTCCTCTCCCTGCCGGTCTTGGGTGACAGGTCGGCGGTGGAGCTGATGGACCAGATGCTTCTGCTGCTTGGCCCGGACGACGGTGGATTTCTTTTTCCGCATCTTTTCCTGCGCCAACTGCCGCCGCCCGTCCGCGCAGCGCTGGCGAACTCCAGCTGCCTCGCAACGGGCGACTACCGCGGCTTGGCTGAGGAAGCGGATCGGGTCCTGATCGCTACCCGGAGTTTGGCCGTTAACCACGTCGCACCAACCGCCCAGCAATCGACGTCGGAGGACGCGGACCCAGCGGTGGTGGCTGCCGTGAAGACCCAGAGACGACGCGGGACAGATCTCTGTTTCTTTCACCAACGGTTCGGCGCCAAGGCGAGACGCTGCGTCCCTCCGTGTCAGTTTGAGCCACCGGGAAACCGGCGCTCAGTGGCAGCGATCGGCGGTCAAGGTGAGCTGCTGTTTATTGCAGACTCTGCATCAGGGAGACGTTTCCTGGTAGATTCAGGCTCACAGCTGAGCCTCCTCCCGCCGACCGCCACGGACCGGTCGACCGGAGGTAACGGACCGCCGTTAAGCGCCGCCAACGGCTCCTCCATCACCACTTTCGGGACCCGGTCAGTGACTGTTTGTTTCAACGGACGACGGTTTGAGAGTGACTTTGTCATCGCCAGTGTTGCTGTTCCTATCATCGGTGCTGATTTTCTGTGTGCTAACGGTTTGCTGGTGGACGTTGCAAACCGCAGATTGATCGATGCAGTGACTTTTATGACTTTCCCGTGTGAGACAGGGGGATCTGGACCGCTAGCACACGCTAGTTTTTTAGCAGCAGGTAACGTGTTCCAACGTCTGCTGGCAGAATTCCCGCGGCTGATCAAACCTGTTTTTTCCACGGCGACAACCAGGCACGGCGTTGAGCATTACGTCACCACCACGGGGCCCCCGGTGTTTGCGCGTGCTCGTCGGTTAGACACACAGAAGTTAGCCATTGCTAAAGAGGAGTTTGCCTCTATGGAGCGTTTAGGCATAGTTAGACGCTCCAAGAGCCCCTGGGCCTCACCGCTCCACATGGTGCCCAAGGCAGACGGTTCGTGGCGCCCGTGTGGGGATTTTCGCCGTCTTAACAACGTCACAGTGCACGACCGTTATCCAGTCCCACACATTCAGGATTTTTCCGCGCATTTAGCAGGGACAACCATCTTTTCTAAGGTGGATTTAGTACGCGGTTACCACCAGGTTCCCATGAGAGCAGAGGATGTGCCTAAGACCGCTGTAATTACCCCGTTTGGGCTTTTTGAATTTCTGCGCATGCCCTTTGGCCTGAAGGGGGCGGCGCAGACCTTTCAGAGGTTGATGGACTCTGTGTTACGAGACCTCACGTTCGTGTTCATTTACCTCGATGACATTTTGGTGGCCAGTTCCTCAACAGAAGAGCATTTGGCACACCTCAAACTGGTCTTCCAGAGGCTAGATGAACACGGCCTTATTGTCAACCCGGCTAAGTGCCAGTTCGGCCTGCCGGTTATTGATTTTTTAGGGCACCGGATTTCAGCTCAGGGTGCAGTTCCACTGCCGTCTAAGGTTCAAGCGGTGGCAGAGTTTCCCCGCCCGGCCTCGGTTAAGGCGCTGCAGGAGTTTTTGGGTATGATTAATTTTTATAACCGTTTCCTCCCTCGCGCCGCCCACCTCCTGCAGCCGCTTTATGGAGCCTTGCAAAAAAAGAAAGGCTGTGACCCAGTGGACTGGACACCTGACCGCATCAGTGCCTTTGAGGATGCTAAGTCTGCCCTGGCCAATGCAGTACTTTTAGCTCACCCATCACCTTCGGCCCCCATTTCTTTGACAACCGACGCTTCGGACATAGCAGTAGGGGGAGTCGTAGAGCAACGGGTGGCAGGAGTTTGGCAACCTCTTGCATTTTTCAGTCGCAAACTACGTGACAGTGAGCGAAAGTATAGTGTTTTTGACCGTGAGTTGTTGGCGCTGTACCTCGCCACCCGTCATTTTCGTTTTTTTCTAGAAGGCCGTTCATTCACGGCATATGTAGACCATAAGCCGTTGATATTTGCGATGTCTAAGGTGACAGAGCCGTGGTCCGCTCGCCAGCAGCGCCATCTAGCGTCCATCTCAGAGTTTACCACGGACATTCGGCATGTCGCGGGTAAAACAAACCTTGTGGCCGATTGCCTGTCACGCGCGCTGGTGTGCCCTGTAAACCTGGGAGTTGATTTTTCTGCTATGGCTGCTGACCAGGCCGATGACCAGGACATCGCGACTCTTAAGTCTGCTGGTACCGGTCTCAGACTAGAGAACTTGGCGGTGGAGGTCGGAGGTCCAGCTCTTCTCTGCGACATCTCCACTGGTCGGCCCCGTCCGGTGGTCCCAGTTTCCTGGCGCCGGCGGGTTTTCGATTCCGTACACTCCCTTTCACACCCTGGCATCCGGGCGTCAGTGAAACTGGTTGGGGCCAAGTTCGTCTGGCCCGGCCTCCGCAGGGAGGTTAAAGAGTGGGCAGCTGCATGTGTAGCATGCCAGCGGGCTAAAGTTCACCAGCACACAAAGGCGCCCCTGGAACCGTTCCCCATTCCAGCCAGGCGGTTTGACCATGTTCACATCGACCTGGTGGGCCCTCTTCCTCCATCGCAGGGTTACACGCACCTCCTCACCATGGTGGACCGTACCACCAGGTGGCCCGAGGCAGTGCCCCTTTCCTCTACAGGGTCAAAAGATGTGGCGCGTGCTTTTCTGGGTGCCTGGGTCTCTCATTTTGGTGTCCCGTCTGACATCACGTCTGACAGAGGCCCCCAGTTTATTTCAGAACTTTGGTCGTCGTTGGCAGAAGCTTTGGGAGTGCAGGTACACCGTACCACTGCATACCACCCACAAGCTAATGGCCTTTGTGAACGTTTTCACAGGTCCCTCAAAGCAGCACTGCGTGCTGCGCTCTCGGATGGTAACTGGGTGGACCGCTTATCGTGGGTCATGCTCGGTTTGCGCACGGCCCCGAAGGAAGATTTAAATGCGTCGCCCGCAGAGCTCGTGTTCGGTCAGCCACTTCGTGTGCCAGGAGAATTTTTGCCTGAAAGCTCGGCTCCGCAAATTCACCCAGCAAGCGGTCCCTTCGCATCAAATCGTTTTTTGACCCCGGGGCCTATTCACCACTGTTTTCCGCGGACATTCATTCCATCGGAGCTCAAGTCGGCTCAGTTTGTCTTCGTGCGGCATGATGCTTATCGCTCTCCTCTACGGCCTCCATACGACGGCCCCTTTAGAGTCCTCGAGAGAGGCCCTAAGGTTTTTTTGTTAGACCTAGGTGGCCGCAAAGAGCACGTGGCACTAGATAGGCTTAAACCCGCACACACTGTAGCGGATGAAGCTGTGGTCCCGGCCCAGGTCCCCCGTCGTGGACGCCCTCCACTGAGACCTCCTGTCGATGCTGCAAAGGATGGACGTTCTAATTTACCACTGAAGACTGTTATTTTTTCTCCGCAGCATCCTGCTCACACTGATGCTCCTGTGGTGGTACAGGAAGGACGGCGCAGCCGTTATGGTCGGCTGATTAAGCCACCAGTGAGGGACTGATGGGCCCTTCCAAGGACAACCTTCTGGGTGTTCTGGGGGGGGCTGTGTGGCGGACACAATAACGGACCTCGCACCCATCAGGACTGTATGGAAGGGGGCGTGGTCACAAGCATGTATTTGGTTGCTTAGCAACGTGTGTTAGTTTACAGTTGTCAACTGACAGTTCTTTTAGTTCAGTTGGATTCCGCTGTCACGGAATAAAGACGTGTTTTACCAACCTCTGGAGTCGAGCCTCATCCTGCCACAATATATACATATATATATATATATATATATATATATATATATATATATATATATATATGTATATATATATATATATATATATATATATATACATATGATTACCATATAACATGTATTCATATGACATAACATATTAATATATTATTACATTATGATGTATTTACGTCATGACATTACATTACTTTTACTTATCCTGTGAAGGACAGAGTCATATTGATAAGTTCAGAAAAGTGTTTTTTATTGTTGTGTTTTGATGTATTTGATGTAAGCCCAGTGGATATTTAAAGCTTACAGAAGGCTGCATTTAACTGCTGCTATGTCATTCCTGCAGTATTTCTGCAGGTGTTTTGGTCACTGCTATTATTTGTAATATATTATATTATTTGTAATCAGCACAAATTATCTGTCCCCATATGATAAAATCCACCATCCCCCCTGATTTTTTTTTTTTACAACTTGAGTACTGGTGGTCACCCTTGATAATGTAATGAAATGTCAGGAGGGTCTCTGTGCCTGCCGGTGTGGATGCTGCAGGGAGGAGTTCCATTACCTGATTGTGAATCACTTGCACCTGTGTCAGCTAGGAGAGGAATAAAAGAGGTCTGTGAATGGCTGGATGGAGAGTGGGGAATACTTCAGTTTCTGTTCGAAGCTGCGGCACCAGGCTGGGAGGGTGCGGATCGCAGCTTTTATTGTTGCCGGCCGCGAAGACAGCTAAATAGGGGAGAGAGCCTTTTCTGAGTGAGGAGGGGAGGCTGGACGCCTCCTTTAGATAGCGAGGGACCGGGGTGTAGTAGGTGCCCATGCCTTCTCCTTACTGAGGCTTCCCTGCCACAAACTGCTGCCGGTTGTCACTAAAGGTGCGGGTATACTTCTGCGTCACACATACGCAGAGCACACGGCGCACCCGTGACGTCGTCACGAATCCTTCGGACTTCAGGTGCGGGTATACTTCTGCGTCACACATACGCAGAGCACACGGCGCACCCGTGACGTCGTCACGAATCCTTCGGACTTCTCCGTCTCTCCATTTGGTCGCGGTGCAGTACCCCCCGCGGCCACTAGTTAGCGATCTTTTTCTGAATGGTTTATCCGACTTTTTCCGGTCACAGTAAATCAAAGAGATAAGGACAACTATTGTGCAAAAAACAAAAACAAAAAAAATCACATATAAACGAAGAAAAGAGCCCTGGAAGTTCACTACTGATTCAAACCGGAAACCGGAAATGCTTCGCTTTCAAACGAACCAATCACAGCCCTCTCGGTCTGCGTGTGGTCGGCGTCTCCTCGACGCGTAGTTACAATTTTCAGGAGGTGCACGTCAGAGACGGCGCATGTGACGGCGTGTCCTCTGCGTGTACAAAAACCACACGCCGTAGACACGGCGTCGTTTTGACGCAGAACCATAATTCAGCCTTAACCCGGCCGCAGTGAGTTTGGTCCGTGACGCTTCACGGGCAACTCCATGCTGACACCACGCCGGGGGGTGTCGTCGCCAGACCGGGCGAGATAAGTTAAACTCAAATACTGTATACATTGGCCGTTATTTGTTGTGTCGTTCATATTTTTCCCTTCATGTCTATGTATTTGAGTGATTTGATGCCCGTTCATTTCCCTATATGAACCGGAGCATAATGTTTTAACCAGTGCTTAATTTGTCCATGAAGAGGTCCCGCAACATCGAGGGGGTTCCGGGGGGGGGGGGCGCCCCCTGGAAATTTTTTGAGCATAATGCATTTAAATGCATCAATCTGGTGCACTTTGGAAAGCTAGAATAACAATAATAGGGTGTCTTCTGCCTTAACTTACCTTGGAAACATAGCTCCGGAGCTTCTCTACCCGGCTAAACTAATATTAATAACTAAATAATTAATAACTAATATTCTCCGCTCCTCCGTTTGTGTGAGCACAGAATATGCACAGCCTTCACCGCTGATTGGCTGTTTCCCGTGCCTGTCTCTGTGTGTAACCAATCAGATGGTGCTGTGGGCGGGACATTGCTGGACACAGTAGCCCCTTTCACACAGAGATTCCGCAATATTGGTGTAAAGAAGTCCTGCCAATACGCCGCCTTTGTTGGTTCACACAGAACCATACAACGCCGGCATAACGCCGCTCCCGTCTGTAAATTCACACAGCATGCCGGCGTTCCGCAATCAGAGGCGTGACGACAGCGTCAGCGTCTAGTGGCATGCCGGCATGCCGGCTGTGTCATTCACACAGACCCCGTTTCGGCTCTGTGACTACCTCCGCTGCCGGCTTATTGGTGGGGCCACTTGGCCCCCCCATTCCGCCTCCGTGACTTTCACACAGAACAGCGAGGCGGCTTAAAGGCGCAACGTTCCCGCCTCGAACTGGCTGTGTGAAAGGGGCTAGTGACTGCAGGCAGAGAGACGAGGCTGCATCAGTCCCAAAATAACGCCGTTTTAAATTGTACAAACACAATATTGGTATCGTTGGAAAGGGAAAAATGTCCTCTTAATTTTGGGGGGGGGCTGAGATCAAATTTGGGGGGCTTCAGCCCGTTTTTTTATTTGTAGTGAGAACATAATCCACAGCAACCGACACAAATCCATTCATGTGTATGTGTCCGCGGCGCAAGAACCACATTGATTGTGCTGCAGCTGCCCTCATCGCCGCTTGTTGCTTTTATGATTCGTTTTGAAGAATCATGCAACTCTTCATTCTTTTTGAAAAAAGACAGTAAATTCAGCTGTCTTTTTGACATGTTTGCGTTGCTCGCTGCTGGCTCCCCAGATCCAGCAAATTTCCAAAGTTTTTTTGGTCGGGGGCGTGGTTTGCTGGCCCATCTTTTCATTGCATCAACAAATCTCCGACTCTTTCAAATGACGTTAAATCTTTATAAACAACATGAAATGCTTGGGATTTGTTCTGTAAATGAATTTATGCATATTATTTTTTTATACAAAAAAAAAAAAACTTTTTTATATATATACGAGAGGTGCCGGATCTGCCCAAATAAGTCCCGGAACGCAGGGAGGCCAAAATCGAGAGGTGCCGGATCTTGTTCCGGCAGGATCCGGCACAAATTAACCCCTGGTTTTAACGCATATTCCAGGGTAATTGATCCTTTGTCAGGGGCTCATTTAGAGGCGACGCTGAAGGCCCCTGGGCCCCCTGCCTCCCCCTAGTGGTGTGGAGTGGTTTTGACCTGCTTATAGTTTGGAGTGGTCTCTGTGGTTTGCTGTGCAGTTTTAGCACTGAGTTTTATTAGTTTGCTGTGTCAGCTATTTGGTTTTATAGTGTGCAGTGACTCTTTTACCGTGTGCCGGCCTCGTCTGGGTTTGTGGACTTGCATTTCGTGTGGCAGGGTTGTAGGGTGGCCATTGGTGTGCCATAGCTGTTAGCCTCTAGTTCTCAGCCTGTTGCAGGGGTCATATTGCCATTTTTAAACAAAGCTATATTTTCTAATAAAGATTATTTTGTATCCTATCCCCATGTATTTGTGTGGTTGATAAAAATTCTCTTGCCTCTCATACCGGACCATACCGGTTTAATAAAGGTGGTGGCAGCTTTATATTATCTGTGAAAAATATATATATAATCTAATAAACGAATAAATATTACAATAACTTGGGCAGGTAACGTTAGTTAGTGGTGATACACAACTATTGTATATGCTGCATGATTAGGTCGTTTTTCGCAACGAAGAGATACAATTTCAACATGTCCAATCATCCCGAATTATACCCACGTTAATGACGTTTATGATGAACCAATCCGTTTGTAAATCCGTCAAGATTTCAGCAAGTTATGAGTATTTTTGTCTGTACAGACCACTCACCCTCCAACAGCAACAACTATAGCGCACGCATGCGCACCAGAGAGTCTCCTGTGGCAAGATGGCCGCGGGTGAACGACGCTGGAGACTCTGCCGTGAGTCATCTAGCCTTTATATATGTCTATGGTTGGACTTCTGTGGTTCTTCTTCTTCTGTTGGTCGTGACAGGAGTGGAAAGCTGCCCCCGGAGGACAATAACAGCTTCATTTGTCACGAATCACCAGACTTCTCCTCTGGGTGATTTTTTATATGATTCAGCGAATCAATACTGCGGCTAAAGCCTTTGTTGCACGTCTTGCACGAATACCGCTTCTGGCCCCGTCTGTGTAGTTATGTGACATTTAAGCACTGATGGTCCTTTAGAGCAGTAGTTCCTTTTCTCAGCTTATATTTCGGTATAAAAGCATAGAAATAAGCCTATGTTTTAATTGTTAACTATTAGTTTTGATGTGTTTTTATGTTGTATTTTCTTCTACTTCAAGGACTCAAACAGTTAGTGACCCATCAGACCTTCTCTCTGAAATCATTCAAGGTTTCTTGCTGCTCAAAGTTTATAAATTGGTGACAGGTGGTTGGCTTGTCTGTTTCTGACTTGTTGATAGTTGTGTTTGTTCTTTTGTCCTCTTTTCTCTGCAGTTTCTTCTTGTTTTTCAGAGGAACCTTTTAAAAACTGACCGTGTAAAACTAACCTCTGAACTGAGCAGATGGAGAGTTTAACAACACAAAGCTGCAGATTAACTTTACAAAAGAGAATGTGAGTGAAGGAGAATAACATGGAAAAGGACGAGTGAGAGGCTTTGCAGATGAAAGAAATAAAATGTCACGCTTTAAATTAACTTTATTTGCACCACATGACGTAATTCACTTGAACAAAAACGTGGACTTTCCAGACACGAGCACTCAAGTTTGGGACCAAACAAACAAACAAAGATAATAAATGGAGCAGAGATTCAAACAACCACAATGTAGAACTTTAAATATAAAGTGCACGCCCACATCGTTCCTTTGCTTCAAGTTAACTGAGAACTATAAATCAGGTATGTGGTGGTTGGACTTCTTCTTCTGGAGGACAATAAGAGCTTTATTCGTCACGAATCACCAGACTTCTCCTCTGGGTGAGTTTTCATATGATTCAGAAAATCATTTTTGCGGCTAAAGCCTTTGTTGCACGTCTTGCACGAATACCGCTTCTTGCCCGAGTGTGTGAATATGTGGGTTTCAAGAGCTGATGATTTCGTAAAGGTTTTGCCGCAGGTGTTGCACGGGTACAGCCTTTCGCCGGTGTGGATCCTCGAGTGACTCCTCAGGGTGGAATTTCTCTTGTAACTTTTCCCACATGTTTCGCAGACAAAGGGCTTCTCGTCCGAGTGTGTAATTTTGTGACGTTTAAGAACCGATGATCGAGTGAAGTTTTTGCCGCAGGTGTTGCACCGGTACGGTCTTTCGCCGGTGTGGATCCTCGAGTGAATCACCAGGAGGGAGTGTTTTATATAACTTTTTCCACATGTTTTGCAGACATGAGGCTTCTTGCCCGTGTGGATCTTTTTATGCAACTTGAGCAATGTTGATTTTCTAAATGATTTCCCGCAAGTGTTGCACAGGTACGGTCTCTCGCCAGTGTGACTCTTCATGTGATCCACTAAAATACTACTTTCACTGAACTCCTTCCTGCAAATTCTGCAAGAAAATGCCTTTTTCCCCGTGTTGGTCCTGGTCAGTTCTGATTTGCAGTTGCTTTCTGACGTGACAGCGGCGTCCGAGTCTGAGCTCGAACTTTCAGTTCCTTCCTCCTCTTCGTTTTGAGCTTCAGGAGAAGTGCGCGACGGCAGCTGGTCACAGTTGGGTCCTGAATCACCACTTACGACTTTCCCATGAGCAAGACTGACCAATGAGATCTGCACGTCTACGTCCTCCTGCTTCCTCTCCGGACCGCTGGAGGCTTCCGCCAGTTCTGTAGTCTGCGCATGTCCCGGTTCCTCCTGGTCCGGGCTGCAGCTCCTCTCCAGGTTATCGAGGTGCTGGTCACTGAAAATCCCGTCCTCCTCCACCTTACAAACATGTTTTTGTGGGGCGTCTGGAATCACAAAAAAGGACAAAGATATTAAGTTTGCCTCAAAGTTTCAATCATACCACACAAATTCATAGGATAATACAATCCCTCCAGGATGTTGCAATTGTTTTCACGATTAAAACCCTGATTTGTGAAAGTATTTCGTAAAAAATGTTGAGGAATTTTGCAATCCTTTTTTTTTTTTTTTCCCCAATTATGCTTTTTATTGTTTCCTTCACAGACATTCATCATGACAGTCCAAGGCATCCACAGGTGTATACTCAGAGCAGCAAAATTATACAAATAGAGTTAAATTATAATAAATTAAAATAACTAAATTGAAATAAATATACTATAGCAAATGCAGCTGAGTTTAGGGCTGCAGCTATCGAATATTTTAGTAATCTAGTATTCTACTTAAAATTCCATCGATTAATCGGATAAAACATATTTTTGTTTAGTTAAAGAGCAATTATAAATATACATAAGATGTTAGATGTTAATTGACATTATATAATACAGTAGGTTCATGGCTGTGCATTTAAAAACCCTGAACTTACACCAGTTGACCAAATTCACTGCCTTCACTCAAAAAGCTTAGGCTCTTACCAAGAACTTTTCTTATTTCTGACCTAAAAATGCCATTACACCTGATAACACACATCACTTAAAGGGGACCTATTATGAAAAACACGTTTTTTTCTTGCTTTAACATATATAAAGTGGTCTCCCCTCAGCCTGCCAACTCAGAGAAGGAGGAAAGAAACCAAATTCTGCAGTGTCTGTACAGCCGCCCGGATTATCCTTCCAGTATCATGTGACTTCTACGAGCCATTCAGAATCTGCTCCCGTCGTGAGTCACGACGGGAGCAGATTTCCATAGGTTGGCCTCCGCTGCTGAAACCACGCCCACAACTAACTCCGCCGGAACAAGAACCCCACCATTGTTTCGTAGTGGTGTATCGTGTGGCTGTTTCAACAAGGTGGGACAGTAAAAGTTAGGTTTTGCATCGACACTTACCTTCATAAAAGGATCAGTACCAACAGCACGGACCTGGCAACTGCACACGAGTCAGCGGTAAGTGACGTTCATTTTTTTATGTTATTTATATTTGTCTACGGGTAACACCGGAGCTCCGGTGAGTGGCTCCGGTGTTACGTAACGGGTTACACCGGAGCTCTATTAGTAATACATTTTTTTTCGTCTATGGTTTCAGATCTTCCAAGCACCTGAAGCTTCAACGACACCTTCAGAAAACGCACGGTCCTTCCTTGAGCCAGCAATAGTGCATACATGTTATTTATATACAACTTGGTGTACAAATATAAACAGTGTATGGTGTATATAAGTAGTGTATATAGTGTATATAATGTGTACAAATATTTTTTGTTTTTTTTTAACAATAAACTTGCCATTTGTGAACATTCAGCGTTGTGATTTCTTTACAGTTAACATGATTAATTTGTCTTGTAACCTAAGAAATGAAATGATGAGGAATCGGAGTAAAGAACTGTGGTGTACCTGTTTAGAATTCAATTAAATCTTCCTGTGTGAATTAGTGTGAAGACGAGGGGACCCGGTCCCCCCTTCAGGGAACTAAAGGCTGATTTATGGTTCTGCGTTACACCAACGCAGAGCCTACAGCGTAGGCTACGCGTCAATTTAACGCAGAACCGTAATGCAGGCTTTAAGATCCCAGAGAGTCGTTTACACCGTGTCATAACTGAATGCGAGAGCCGACTATCGCGTTGAGCTGCGTGACATCGGACGCTCTCTGTCCACACTGAAACCGTTAAACTTGCGGCCAGTTAGGACAGTCCAATACAAAAAAAAAATAAAGCAATGGAATTGATTTTCTCATTGACGCTCGCTCGCATGGGACACGCTTTAATAGTGTACCTTGCATCTCTTCTCCCCAGAGCGGTAAAGATAAAGAAAGAGGCTGAATTTCTAATTTATATACAAAAAACAATCAAAAGCTTGTTTTTAAAAAGACATTCAAGGCCTGTTTAAAATAGATATTAAATGCCATAATAGGTCCCCTTTAAAAAGGTTAGATGTTTTTCCCACACGTGTGTTTCAATTGAACTTTCATTTGTGTCAAGCAAATTTCAAGTTCTAGTTAAAGGGGACCTATTATGAAAAACACGTGTAAAGCATCGAGTTTTAATGCTCAGCAGCTCCCTGCGTGGAATATGAAGTAGTAGTCTGACTCGGTACACATTTAGCCTTGCTGGCTTATTTATTTGCTGCTGCTCACATGCAGGAATTATGCAGAATGAAAGAACGCGCCGGCAGTGCGCTGAGGCAGAGCTACCGTAATACCCCTAATACAAGGGAACAATATATTCACAGTACATAGACAGAATGGGAAAGGACGTATTACACCTAATACTTTACACCTAATACTTTACACCCCCACTCGTCCTTTGCTTACTGGCTTCATCAAAAATAAATGAAGAAAAATAAACATATTCACAACTTAACAGTGTGATGGACATTACTCACTTGGAGCACCAAACATGTATCTGGCAAAGTTCTTTAACTTTAACTTGGTTACAGGTTTGGTTAACACATCTGCAATCATTTTGTCTGTGGGACAATACTCCAAAATCACATTTCCCCCATTTACAACCTCTCTTATGAAATGATACCGTATGTCTATGTGCTTGCATCTCTGTCTGCTGACAGGATTCTTCGCGAGAGCTAGAGCACCTTGGTTATCCTCATAGACTATTGTCTTTGCATAGTCATATTTGTCAATGCCTTTAAGAAGCTGTTCTAAATAGAGGCATTCTTGCATAGCTGAAGCTAGGGACATATATTCTGCCTCACATGTGGAAAGAGCCACTGTTGGCTGTTTTCGTGTCTTCCATGAGATCAGCGAGGTGTTTTCACTGAGACTAACACAGTAGCCTGTTGTGCTGCGCCTGTCAGTTACATCAGCTGCCCAATCTGCATCAGTATACACCCGTAGGCCTAAACCTTGTTTGTGATTCTTCCTGAAACATAGCTCTTTTTCGGATGTCCCTTTTAAATACCTGAGAACATGTTTTACAGTGAGCCAGTGAGTTCTTCATTTGGTTCTGAGAAGTATTGAGACAGCCTACTCACTACAAAACTCAAATCAGGTCGAGTGCACGTAGATAGGTAGATTAAACTGCCTACTGCCTCCCTGTACCTCTTGGGATCTTCCATTTTTACATTGTTAGTGTATTCTAACTTTGGCTCACAGGGGGTTTCTCTCAGTTTACAATTGAACATGTCAAACCTTTCTAGTATTTTGTTTACGTACCTTCCCTGTGACATTTTGACACACCCTTCTGTCTGTTCAAAATCAATACCCAGGAAGTTTTTCAGTTTTCCTAAATCCTTCATTTTGAATTTAGCAGTCAGCATCTCCTTCACTTCTTTAAGTACCTTTTCGTTACTTGCTGCTATTATCAGATCATCCACCCATATGATAATAATGACCTTGTCACCATGTTTCTCCCTTGAATATACACAGTGGTCAGCAGGATTTTGTACAAAGTTATCATCAGTTAAGCATGCATGCAAGATTGTATTCCAGTTCCTGCCTGATTGCTTTAAACCATACAGTGATTTCTGCAATCTACACACCAGCTCTTCTCCTGTATGAGACACTTTTTCGTAACCCTCTGGTTGTTCAATGTATATTTCACAGTCTATGGGCGCATGCAAATAAGCAGTCTTTACGTCCATTTGGTGTAGAATGAGATTTTCTTGTGCAGCTTTTTGCATGACCACCCTTACACTGGTCATGTCGGCTGTGGGAGAAAACGTCTCTTCATAGTCCGTACCCTTTTTCTGGCTATAGCCCTTTGCCACAAATCTCGCTTTGAATCTGTCTGACCCATCCATGTCATTTTTCACAGCGTAGACCCATCTGCCCCCCACTGGCTTTTTGCCTGGTGGCAAAGTGGTGAAAGCAAATGTTTTGTTTTCCTCTAGGGATTTTATTTCCTCATCCATAGCACTTTTCCATTGCTTGGATTTAACTGATGTTATAGCCTCCTGATAGGTTTGGGGAACATCAAAAACAGCTCTATAACAGAAATCTACACAAGTTTGTAGTTTATCATCGCTGTCATCAGTCACGTAGTCATCTAGGTAACCTGGCTTTTTCTTGCTCCTAGATGGATTCTTTCTAGTCGCTGTTTCAGCACTTTCAACCTCAGCCCCATCTTGAGTCTGAACACTTTGCTCATGTACATTTTCACCAGCAATATAGTTTCCATTGCTGCTCTCCCCAAGATACACCTGCTCAGTGTGTTGCGTTTGGGTTTCTTTTTCCTGAGTTGTCTTACTCATAAACTTCACCAACCGGTGTTTCTGAACCCTCTCTGTGTCTGGGTAATACACCAGGTAGGCTGGGCTATTTTTGTCATAGCCTATGAAGACACCTTGGTCACATTTTGAGTCAAGCTTTCGTTTTTCTTGTCTGTATGTGAAACAATAACACCCAAATTTTTGCATTTTTTGCCACATTTGGTTTTCTGCCTGTTAACATCTGGAATGGGGTTTGCTTAGTGCGTCTGTTATAGCACCTATTCCTAACATGAGCAGCTGTCTGGATAGCATAATTCCATAACTTATTTGGTAGATTGCTTTCTAGCAGCATACATCTTCCCATCTCATACAGTGTTCTCCAGCCTCTTTCGGCAGTGCCATTTTGGTGAGGAGAGTAAGGCGCTGACGTTTCATGCCTTATCTGGTTCCTAGTTAATAGTGACTGAAAGCCACTGCTTGTGAACTCTGTTCCGTTATCCGATCGCATACATTTTACTTTCCCATATGGTGCGATGTCTGCTAGGAATCTTTCAGTAGCCTGTATTGTATCGCTTTTGGCTTTTAGGAAGTATACAAATACAGCGCTGGAGTAGTCGTCTGTAAACGACTGTGCATATTTATATCCATCAATGGACTCAGTTTGCATAGGACCAGCTAGGTCCGTATGTACTAGCTGTAGGGGTTCCTCTGCCCTCCTATCTGGGTCTCTATTTCTCGTCTGAGAAAACTTCCCTTGTGTACATATTTCACATAGTGGTGGCCTTGTGGCTTTGCCTTTTATCTGCATACCCTCTACCACTTCTTGCATTTTATGCACATCTTCATAGTTACAATGACCCATAATCTCGTGCCAAGTTTGCATATCATGACAACCATTACATTTATCCACATTTTCATCAACTGTGTGGAGGTAGTACAATTTACCATACTCATGGATGTCAAACCTTGTACCATCGTTACATATCATGACATTTTCACCTTTCTTGAAGACAACAGTTGATCCTTTGGCTGTGGCTGTTGCAACGGAGAAGATGTCCTGAGGGTAAGAAGGCATATACAACGCCCCACTTAGCGTTGCAGTAACCTGTCGTCCAGTGTCATCAAACATGCTCACCACAGCATCTCCCCTTTGCTGTGCGATGCCGCTGCATCTGGTCCCGTCTGCCAGCTCCACTGAATGCTTTCCAGCCTGGAAAGTGTCGTCGAAATTCTTGAATTTCCTGATGTCGTTGATTATGTGAGACGTTGCTCCAGCATCCACCATGAGGCCTCTCATCTGGACACCGTCCGGTGGCTTCCATCTCCGGGCTGGTCGGTCCCTGCCGTCCACGCCTCCCGCTTTGAAGAACAAATCTGAAGCGCTCTTCTCGTCAGACACCTTCCGGACACCATCTCGACGATCCTGTTGCTCTTTTCGCCGGCATGTTGAATCTTGATGTGTGTTGCTTTTGCAGTTGCTGCACCACGTCTTTTTGCGACAGTCTTTCGCTCTGTGGCCTTTGGTACCGCACTTGTAACACACCAAGCTGACATCTTCACCCTTTGTGGGCCCTCGACCTTGTCTCACGTGTGTTTTCATCACGTTGTCTGTTGATTCTGCTGCGTTCATCTTTTCTGTTTGTTCGTAATTTCTCAGTCTTCTCTTGAAGTCTGTGAGTGTGACTTGATCTTCATTCTGAGTCACATGAATGGCTAGGGGCTTATATGATTCAGGTAGACCATTCAGGATCATGGCTACGGTCAATCCGTCGCTCATAGCTTCACCTGCATCTCTCAGGGCTGTGATGATGGCCTCCGCTCTTATCATATAGTCTGTTACGCCTTCCCCACTTGCCATATGAAGCCTGGTCAGCGAGGTATATAAACCTATTATACGGGGCTTTCCCTTCCCGGCATAATGTTCTCTCAATATTTTCAAAGCTTCCCTGCCTTTGTCTGATGCCTCATGCATGATCAGTGATAGGCTCTTATCATCTATGAGCCGGATCAACTCTGCATAACAGTCCGCGTTTTTCTTCGCGTCGGCTGCCAAGGCCGCTTCGGTGACTTCGGTTGGTTCATGCAGAATTGTCTCTTTTAACTTCATAGTGTGCAAACGGCCCAAAAACCTGGTCTCCCAAAGTCCATATTTTTCTTCATTCCCATCGAATATGAGATGATTCGACGTACCATCCGTCCCTCGACTCGCCATGCTGCTAACGTAGCTCCGACTTTTTCTTGCCAGCTATCTCGTTAGCCTCTTAGCTTCCGCGCGCCTTTTGCCCCGCGTTATAGTCTTCTGACGGTATATAACTACTCACTTCGTTTCCTTTATCTGGGCCCATAACCTGTAAAGCATCGAGTTTTAATGCTCAGCAGCTCCCTGCGTGGAATATGAAGTAGTAGTCTGACTCGGTACACATTTAGCCTTGCTGGCTTATTTATTTGCTGCTGCTCACATGCAGGAAATATGCAGAATGAAAGAACGCGCCGGCAGTGCGCTGAGGCAGAGCTACCGTAATACCCCTAATACAAGGGAACAATATATTCACAGTACATAGACAGAATGGGAAAGGACGTATTACACCTAATACTTTACACCTAATACTTTACAACACGTTTTTCTTGCTTTAACATATATAAAGTGGTCTCCCCTCAGGTGATGTGGATCTACGAGCCAATAAGATTCTGCTCCCGTCGTTATGTAACGACGACTCTCGGCAGAGATTGTATTGAAGTGAGATGCGTCACTCCATTGGAAAAATACGTCTGGCGACTATTGTCGACAATGGAATTCATTGTCGACAATTTTTATTATCGATTTTTGTCGACAACTCCACACACACACACACACACACACACACACACACACACACACACACACACACACACACACACACACACACACACACACACACACACACACACACACACACACACACACACACACACACACACTTTACCTTCTGAACAGTTAAGAAATATTCAGATTTACAGTGTCTGAGAAATGTAAGTGATATAAAGTAACAAGTCAGGAATAACTAGATTAAAATTATATGTTTTGATTTGATAGATTTCAGCTCACTATGAAAATGATCACATCACAGATTAAGAAATCTAATTCATCTGTAGGAGAACCAACCATAGAACGTCAGGATTTTGAAATGACTAAATCAGGCTGAAAACCCCAAAAAATGTTTGTGGTTCTAAACAGAAACTATTCAGATTGAATGAAATTACAAGGATGCCACCATGCTGGGATTTTATCTCTGCATCATAAAGTGACTACTGATCTACTTCCAAAAGATCAAGCTGCTGATCATGTTGCCGGAAAACCACAACCAATAACATGCAAATAATGACATATAGCTATTAAATAAATAATGAAAAAGCAATCATGTCTCTGCTATGTCAGGGTCACCAGCATCCTTTACTAGGTTGTTAATGGGGTTTATCATTCCTTCCAGTATTTTAACACACAGCTGATTGAGTTTAGCTTCCTGAAGTGTTTATCAGAGACCGTTTTCATCCACTTTATCAAACTACAAGTACTGCATATGAACTCCTACATAAACATCCTTCATCGATGCTCGTAGTCGTGTTTTTTGCCGTCTTATATCATCTTAAATGGAACCACTGTGGTCTGTATATTTTCTACAAATAAACTATTAAATGAAAAGCATGAAATAATAATATGGTCCAGAGTTTGAATCACCATGAAATGCAGCGCCAACAAAACAAAACATCAGCGCAGACGACACTAATGCCATTTACAAAACGACCACCTGCTAAGGAGACTGAGGTCGTTGGAGTCTGTAGACCACTTTTAAACACCTTTTATGATAGTATTGTTGCATCAGTCGTTTTTTACTCTGTTGTGTGTTGGAGAGGGGGGAGCTCAGAAAGTAGGGTTGCCACCTTTCAGAAATAGAAATAAGGGACGCCCCGTTTCAGCAGTGCAGGCGCCAAAAAAAGGGACATCCCCAAAACTTCTAAACTGCATTGAAATTGATTTATTTTATATGAAAAAACTAAATGCTTTGATTTAAAGTTTAAAGTGCCTTAATAGCAATGAACTTTCATGACTGTACAGACAGCCAACCGTACTAGCAACTGAAATAGCCTATGCTCCTATTCTATGTCCACATCAGTCAAGATGTAAAATATAGGTCGGAACATTAGAACATGGTGTAAAAGTTAATTTATTCCAATAATTCAACTTAAAAGGTGAAACTAATACATTACATAGTCTCATTACATGCAAAGCCAGATGTGTTAAACCTTTATTTGTTATACTTTTGATGATATACATAATCTCTATAGATATATAGAGATTTTTTATTTAGGGCTTTCATAAACTGTGAGCCATAATCACCAAAATTATAACAAATAAAGGCTTGAAATATCTCACTTTGCATGTAGTGGGAAATAATATTTGTTTCACCTTTAGTTGAATTTACTACAAATTAAGTTTTGCAATATATTCACATTTTCCGACCTCCACCTGTATATTATGACATCAATAAATAAGAGCATAATATATGTCCGTATTGGTTCAATACGGAATGCAACTTTTAATTCCCAATTACGTAACGATTCCGTATTTCAAGGGACGGGTGGCAAGCCTATCAGAAGGGGACAAGAAAAAAATGAATAAGCTGATTAAAAAAAGCTAGTTCTGTCGTGGTTCCATGTAGTTTTTACTGTTGTTGTTGTTGTCATTATCCAGTGACAGTCACATGACATTACTGCAAAAAAAAGCACTTTAAACCACTGCACTCTTACTGTTTTTATATATCTTTTTTTTATGTGTTTTTTTTTAATCCAGCAAGTAGGGTACAGTCTTTTTATGTTTTTAATGTAATTTATTTATTATTCGTCTGTCCTGTTTATTTTTCTGTTCTGTGTCACGCTGCTGTGACAAATTAATTTCCCCTCGGGGATGAATAAAGTTTACCTTTACCTTTACAGAAAGTCAGTCCGGAATGTTTCCAAATGTCTCCGAATGTTTCCGAGGGTTTCCGAATGTTTCCGAGGGTTACCGAATGTTTCCGAATTCCTCCGAAAATGTCCGAATGTTTCCGAATGTTTCCGAATCCCACACCGGCAGCTGATTGAGCTGGGGAGCGTCCCATTTACTTCGTTTGCTTCATCATCACCACGGCTTTAAACTTTAGAAAAACTCTAAATAAAAGTTGTCCTGTAGGAGTCACACTCCTGCGCTGATCCATGCATCTTTACGGAGTTACGTACCGATTCTGTGCAGTCTTATTACAGGTTTCCAGGCGAGGTCCAGCAGTCTGCGCTGACGGGTGAGCTCTTCTTCATACCATAAAACGGTTTTCTCAACCTCTACAAATATATCTACAGCTGCTGCTGTTAGTCTCTCGCCGATAATGTGTCTCAGATGTTCAAGTTTAGACATTGTTGCATATATAAAAATACACAACAGAACTGGTCTTGCGCTCCAATTAAACCTTCCACTCAGAGCAGATGAAACAGAGTGGCGACCAGGGGCGGATCTAGGATATCAGATCCGGGGGGGGGGCTCAGGTGGTGAAAATGTGAACAAAAAGCACTGGACAAAAAATTCAGACCTTTTTACTATAGAAATATTCAGTACTCGAGTTATAAAAAAAATCAGGGGAGAGATAATTTGTGCTGATTACAAATAATATAATATATTACAAATAATAGCACTGACCAAAACACCTGCAGAAATACTGCAGATGCAGCCTTCTGTAAGCTTTAAATATCCACTGGGCTTACATCAAATAAATAAAAACAGTTTTCTGAACTTAACATGACTCTGTCCTTCACAAGTAAAATGGATCACTGCAAAAACTCAAAATGTTAACAAGAATATTTGTCTTATTTCTAGTTAAAATGTCTCATTTTAGGAAAAAAATCTCTTAAAATACTTGAAACAACACTTATCACTGGAAAAAACAACAATTTTCACCTGTTTCAAGTAGATTTTCACTTGAAATAGGTAGAAAAATCTGCCAGTGCAACAAGATTTTTTGTCCCTTTTTATTGAGGTGACGATAGGCCTGCAGTCTTGTATCCCACAGCTCCTCACACAGACTCCCAGCCAAAATAATTTTTTCTTCCATCTTGATTGTCTCTGATCTACAACCTGCAAGTTTTTTTTTCACCCTCCACCACCTTCTCTCCTATTGGACGCGCCGAGATGTCGTCACAGCGAAATGAAAAAATGTTAAATTTGGGCGCAGGCAAATATTTTAAGATATTTAAATAATTTTTGATATTTTGCAGCGCAGTATCAGGTCAGCAGAGATCATTTTAGATGCTTCCCGTGCCCTGAATGCATTAAGTGATGGGAGCATTAATTGATAGGATGTTACTGGACTATCAAATTATGCTACCCCTGAAATATTGATTTAAATGGATGAATTGAGGTATAAGAATGCTGAGATTCATCCTGCAGTGGCAGTGAGGTGATTAGTAGTATCTTACCTGAATGCATTGGGATGGGATGTTGAGTATTTGATCCTTCAAAATACACTACCCATGACATGAATTGCATTACATTTTGTGAACATTATAGGATAAAGAGAAAAAAAAAACTATTCTACCGCTTTATTTGATATTCATTCAGTCATTCACCTTTATTTAAGCAGGCAGGTCATTAAGAACACATTCTTATTTACAATGACGGCCTGGCAAGCGACAAGGACCATTTGGGGGAAAAGGAAGTGGTTTAGGGGGTAAAACACAGTAAAATTGTAGCTCTACAAAAGGTAGAAAACCATTAGGGAGCTTTTTCTGATAGGGTAGCAAAACTCGACAGATAGACGGTATCGGTTTATGTGGCGGTAGCATTTTTCGACGAAGCAGCAGAAATCGACAGAACACCGGCAGCACTCTCTTTGCGCCCAGAGCGACCGATTCCCCACCGAGCTCGGCAGCGCGTGAGACAGACTTGCCGCGGTGTTTGCGCCGCGCCTGCGCCCGAATTGAACATTTAGACCAGACGATTTTTTTTTTGTTTGTTTGTTTTGTTTTTTCAGATTTCGGGGCTTTTGGAAAAACATTCGGGGCTTGAGCCCAAGTAGCTACCCCCTAGATCCGCCTCTGGCTATGACAACGCTATGGTAGCAAGCAAAGGACGTTTATGCCTTCCAGTAATCACACATTTCATTCCAGGGACTCCGAATCAAGTCCGATACCTGATAAGCTATCGGACTAACAATGAGGACAACTTCACGAAAAAGAAGTATGCTGCTAAAACACTGTGGGAGTGAGTGATCTAGCTACCTACTTGCCAAATATCTGTGATGGGGTCCTTAACCATAGTTTAACTACTATTCATCACTGTTTTCTGTTACAGGAAACTCATCAAAGAACTGGACCTGGAGGGCAAGGTGACCACAGCACAGGTTGCCAAAAAATGGGAAAACTCTAAAAAGAATTATATAAGGTAAGCAATGGTAATGTTATCTGCTAAAGAGATGATGCTTAGCAAAAAGACTTTCCATGTAAAGTATTAATAATCTTCTGTAAATTATGTGTATGTCTTATTTATGCAGGACCTCAAAAACCCCAAAACAGGGTCAGGGACTGACAGTGGGGAAGTCACAGCAGCCACGTGGATCTTCTATGAAGACATGCATGCGGTTTTGGTGGCCAGACCTTCAGTCCAGCCTCCAGTTTTGGTGGCATCTTATGAAGATCCCACGCAAATCCTCATGGTAAGTTTAGCAGGAAAGCACAATCTCATTCCCCAGTCCTTCTTCCTATAGCTAGCTTGTGCTACGACCGGTGGTTCCCTGCTGATAGTGAGTGATAAGACACTCCTGTACCTGAACTGTTATTTTCTTTTCAGAACATAATTGACCCTCCATCTTCACCAGTGTCCTCTCCTGCAACTCCGGAAGAAAGCACAGAGGTCATTTATATTTATACAGTGATAAATTAGATGTACCTGGTATGGTGATGGTGATGTGGGTGTGTATGATAGACCAGTCATGTGTGTAATCAACATGTGTATCCATCTTTTCTATCTCAGAACACTTTGGAAGATGCCAGCACATCAGCTCCAAGCCCTGCCTCTTCAAATGCCTCAGCATCAGCTGGAAGTGGAGCTTCTTCAAAGCGGGCATCAGGTCCACTTCCATCCCCATCTCCCAAAAAAAGAAGAAACCCTGTGCTGGACTTCCTTAAGGAGGAGTCTGCAAAGGAACAGCGACGGCATGAGGACAGTGAGGCAAAAATAGGTTCTTAAGCTTGTTTGAGAAACTTGTCGACAAAATTCCGGGTTTCTAAATTATTTCTGTTCATATGTGCATATTCTTCGTTATATTAGTATCATATTTCAATTCAATTCAATTTTTTTTTTCAATTCAATTTTATTTATATAGCGTCTAATACAACAGAGTTGTCTCTAGACGCTTTACAGAGACCCATACCCAGAACATGACCCCCGAGCAGTTATTACATAAACAATGGCAGGTAAAAACTCCCCTAGTGGGAGAAAAACCTTAAGCCAAACAGTGGCAAGGAAAAACTCCCCTTTAGGAGGGAAGAAACCTTGAGCAGGACCAGGCTCAAGGTTTCAAGGTATTTCAGGAAATACAGTTGTAAATAATTACTGTGCATATTGTGGACTGTGCAATAAAAACAATAACCACTATGTGGACTTTGTAATTTAATAGAAAACAGCACTTTCCCTTTCTTGTTTTGTGTGCAATGTTTACATTTTTTTTTTTTTTTTAAGAATGCACAAATTGTATCAAGCCATATTATAGTACTCTGAATACAATTGCAATAGTTTGATTTTGGAAAATAAACAGCCTTTTTTTACTGCAGATTCTCTCACTGTCCTCATTTTACTAGTGATCTCGTTGTACAGTTTATAATTTGAGATATTATCTTACTTGGATAAACTCCAGAAGAGAAAAACTGTTGTGTAACAAGTTTTATTAGACATTTTAAAAGTATTTAAAAGTGAGTAAAATCACACAAGTACAAAACTATATACAGATATGTGTCAACTCTGTGCAATATGAGCAAAACATGCGATGACACTCTTCAATATCACGATGAACTTGTTTTAATAGATTCCTTGCTTTCCTTCAAACACTGAATAACCGATCACAGTTAAATACAAAAAAAGTATTTTTGAACTTGCATTTATCAAACAAAACCCACATAACAGAACATTAATTTACACACTATATGAAAAATAAACTACATTTTAATTTCCCTGCTCTCAACCTGGAGATCAATGTCAGTATTTACAAGTTCAGGCAGAATGCCTATTGGGCTTCCTGGGTGAGCAGGGCAGCAAGTCTGTCTCTTGTGGCCCTCCCGGACCTCTCATCTTGGGCAAGGCCCTCACGTGGAGCGTGTGGGTTAAGGATGTCCTGAGCAACATCTGCGTCTGGCTCCAGCATGTCGCCATTGTCCAGGCGCACATTGTGCAGAAAAGCACATGTTGCAATCACGAGTGGTGAAAAGGTTGTACTATCCTCCAAGGCCTTGAACAGTGTAGACCGCCATCTTGTTTTCATGATTCCAAATTATCTTTCAACAATTGAGCCTGCCCTGGGATGATAAAAGTTGAAACGTCCCTGCACTGCACCGATGACAGGCTCCTTGTATGGTGTGATCAGACAGATTGGACTGTCCAAACACGGATACCCACCATCACCAAGTAGGAAGTATCCAGTGGGAGGATACTGTCCAGCCAGGTAAAATGGACTGTTCTTCAGAATGCGAGTGTCATGGACTGACCCTGGGTAGCCCACAAAAATGTCCAGGAACTGTCCTTCAGAGTCACAAATGGCCTGCATGTTGATGAAGTAGAAGCCCTTGTAGTTCAGGTAGTCCAGTCTGTGAAGTCGGGATGGTTTTATCCGAACGTGGCAGCCATCGATTGCACCCACAGCATTGTTGAAGACAGGGCGTCCTGCAAGCAAGCCAAAGCCTTCTCCAACTGCATCCAGATCTTCTGCACTTGGGAAGTGGATCACTTTCTTCAAGTTGTTCCCTATGTGTCGTGCCACTTTGTTGATAACCCGATGGACAGTAGATCTGGGCACACTGAAGACAGAAGACACAACACGGTAGGAAAGTCCATGAGCAAGCCAATAGACGTAGATCAGGACCTCCAGTTGACTTCCCCAGCCATGATCTTCCACGTCCCTCTGTAGAAGCCTCTGCAGAGCCTGCATTGCTCTCTTACTCAGGTGGAAATCCTGCCTCAGTTCAGCCTCCACATTGAACCACAAACTCAAGATAGGGACGTTGTAGTTCAGTCTGCAATAGGCCACAGGACGGCCACTCTGGAAAACAAAGCAGTTGAAAGGTTTTATTGAACTGGACTTGGAAATTGTTACAAAATAAAAGGCCATGTGTCAAATTACACCAATTTCATAATGCATGCACATGTGCTAACATATTTTTTAGGTTGTAGTGGTGGTGTACTGGAGTGTGTTATATTGAAAAGTGTGCCAAATATTTTGCTCCCCCACATGTATGTTCATAGAGTGGACAAAATATTAGAAACAGTTCTCAATATAATGCAGCCCAGAACAGCACCAAAATAATAAAAATAAAGTAGAATTATCTCTTATTACCTTTCTGACAATATCAACAAAAACGCCTGGTGTTAGTTTATTCAATAAAAAAACATTTTCTCCCATTTTCACAGTTCGCAGGGCCTCATATGTTTGTACTGAAGATACCATAACATTTTTATCCCATTCACTGAGTTTGCTGGCCCTCATAGGAAAATGAAAGGACAGCTAGCAAGACAAAGTTGTCTGGATCGACACCGTGACTGATTTTGTCCATTAAAACTCCTACGACGTGCCTTTTCAAAAGGTTTGATGTTAGATAACACAACTAGGATCTCCGAGGTTTAATACATTTTCAGGTGTAGTTAGATTGTGCATAAGTTATATAACAGATTACACGTTAGTTTGTAACGTTATCCAGGCTAACTACGCTAGCTAAGCTAAAATACTGGCGAAAAGCTTGCGAATGTGAAAACATTAACGTTACATACCTCAAAAAAATTTACAAGAGACAACAGTCGTGAACATAAACAGAATCCGTCACTATTTTGATGGTAAACATTTCCTTTAATTATCTCAACTAGCATATCAAGTAGAAATTAAAGCTGCAAGCAGCGATGAACGGGCCCTCGCATCCTTGTGCACGTTAAGGCATGCTGCAGTGGAAGCGCTTGTATGACTTGCATGTAGATGTCTTCAGGCCTAGACATTTAGCGGATGACACCAGCCACGACTCTATATCAAACCAATCAAAAGTTATGGCAGAAAGTAGGAACTATCAAATATCGACCAATCAGAAGAAGGGGCGGGGCTAATTTGCACCAATTATGTTCAAGGACTCAAAACCGAGTCCGATGACACCACCCACGAGTCTTTATGTCAAACCATTCAAAAGTTATGGCAGAAAGTAGGAACTATCAAATATGGACCAATCAGATGATTGCTTTTTGCCATCTATCGTCGCCACGATTACGCTTTTGACTGAAAAAAGTTATGCGAGACGAACATTTTGATGTGTAACACACCTGGGTGCACGTTACGGTTCGGGCGAAGAAGCGGCTGAAGAAATGGCATAAATTGTGGCAAAATTACACGATTAATTCAAAATGGCCAACTTCCTGTTCGGTTTCGGCCATGGCGCCAAGAGACTTTTCTTTAAGTTGCGACATGATACAGGTGTACCGATTTTCGTGCATGTACGTCAACCCGTATTGTGGGGCTTGAGGCACAAAGTTTTATCTGTATGGACCAATCAGATGAAGAAGGGGCGCACTTTTTGGCGTCTATCATCACGACGGTAACGTCTTTGTCTGAGAAAAGTAATTGTGGGGCTTGAGGCACGAAATTTTCTAGGGGGCGCTGTTGAGCCATTATGTCACGCCCATTAATGCAAACCATTAAATATAACATTTTTCGGTAGGCCTGGTTTGCGTGCAAAATTTGGTGACTTTTGGGGCACTTTTAGGGGGGCCAAAAGGCCCTCATTTCGTTGGGAAAATTAAAAAGAAGTAAAACAAGGAAAAACAAATTCCTACAGATACAGTAGGGCCTTCGCACTGTAAGTGTTCGGGCCCTAATAAACAAAGACGTGATTTTATGGAGATTGTCTTTCAGTTTCAACCTTAAACCAAATCCTTCAATCAAGCTTCTAAAACCAGCACAAACATTACACAGTGTGTTTACATTTTCATTCAGATTCTTTGAATGAAATGGAAATGCAGTTACCTAAATGCTTGCTGCTTGAACTCCATCCTTCCTACCTGCGTAGGTAAAACTCCAGACTGGCTAACAGGAAACAGAACCCAGTGATTTTTATAGAGGAATGATGTCAGATTGGAGCACATTTAAAGGAGCTTCATCACCACCTAGTGGCCTGGAGGGAATCATATCAGAATCAGAATCGAATCGAATTGAATCAAATAAAGTTTATTTATATAGCCCTTTTTAAATTGCCAAAAGGTACCCAAGAGATGCTTTACTCTCGACTTTCCTCACTTCACCCAGGTGTATGAATGGGTACCTTGCTTTGCTAGGGGAAGTACCCAGGAATAGACTAGCGTCCTATCCTGGGGGTGGTTACCACCTGTTCATTTACGCTACAGAAACCGGAGATAAACACCGGCTCTATGGGCCAAAGGCTCAAAAAGGACATACTCTCCCAGAGTGATGCGGAAATACTAATTCACGCATTTGTATCTTCTAGACTAGATTACTGTAATGTATTATTATTAGCAGGATGTCCAACTAATTATCTATTCTCTAATATCCTCCAGGTGATCCATAATGCAGCAGCGTGAGTGCTGACAGGAATGAACGGGAGAAATCAAGTTTCACCAGTGTGAGCCATTGGTCCCCGTAAAACTCAGAATCAAAGTTTTATTACTTACGTATAAAGCCCAAAACATCCTAGCTCTGCCATATTTGCACAAGCTGATAGTTCCTTATGTTCCTAACAGAGCTCTCCGTTCTCAGAAGGCAGGTTTACTCGTAGTTCCTAGATGATCCAAATGTAGATTTGGAGGGCGGGTCTTCTGCTATCAGGAACCATTACTATGGAACCAACTTCCAGTCTGGGTTAAGGAGGCTGACACCACCTCCACCTTTAAAACCAAACTAAAACCTTTCTGTTTAGTAAAGCCTCTAGTAAGTGTAAACTCTAGTGTGTTAAGGCCAGTAGTCATATGGCAGCTAAAGGAAAAGACTATAATAGTTTGTCTCAAACATAGATTAGTTGTAGATATGCTGCTATAAAGCTATGCTGCAGGGGGGCTCCGACATGATCCACTGAGCGGTGCCCATCACCCTTCCTTCTCTTTCCTTTCTCAGTTATTAATTATGAGTTTCTCATAACCATCATTGTTATCCATTGTTCTTGTAGTTTGTTGTGCTGGTTCCCCCCTCCTTTTCTTTTTTGTGCATGTTTGCAGGCCAGAGCTTCAGGAGCTGCATGCTGCCCTGCAGCCCCCCCCCTCTGATCGTTCCGCTGCTTGCTTCCACCCGTCTGTATGGATGTCTGATAGATGCCTGCTGACATCCTGACCTGCACCTCGATGGAGGAGAGGCTGTAGGGGAGTCTCTTCTGTGTGTGTCTCATTCAGAGGAAAAACACTGCTGTGATGCCATCAAATCCTACGTGTTTCAGTCCGAACAAATGACTCTCATCTGAAAGTTAAAATGAATCTGTTGAACAAAAATGTAAGTGTAAATCCCAGAGTTCATCATGTTTTATCTGTAAACGCTGCATGAAGTCTCCGTTTATGTGAAATGTAGAAGAATTATAAACTATGAAATAATTAATCCGTCTAAAATGAAACCTTAATTACATGTATTATTATTTATTATTATTATTATTCTTATTATTATTCTTCTTATTATTATTATTATTATTATTATTATTATTATTATTATTATTATTTCTGACTAAATACAAGTTGACGTAAAAAGACATTTACTTCTAAACTGATGTCTGATATAAAAGGGTTAAATCCAGTTTGTCCTCTTCCTGGAATCTGATGCTGATGAACCTCTTGAACCTCTTCTTCCTGCTCTCAAACGCAGCAGATTCAGTCGGAAAACGTTTCCTGTTTCTCAGGCTATTTTCATGTTTGAGGAAGTTAAACGTCTCAGTCTCAGTCTCAGTCTCAGTCTTCGAGAGGACCCATCCTCCAGATTTACATTTGGATCTTCTAGGAACTACGAGTAAAGCTGCACTCTGAGAACGGAGAGCTCTGTTAGAAACACAAGATACTATGAGGTCTTGAAAATATTGCAGAGCTAGGCTGTTTTTGGCTTGATACGCAAATAATACAATTTTGAAAATGTTAAAACTTTGAATTGGGTTCTGAGTTTTACGGGGACCAATGGAGGGAGGGTAACACTGGAGACGCGTGGTCTCTCTTGATTCCTGTCAGCATTCACACTTCTGTATTTTGGATCAGCTGGAAAATATTCAGAGAATTACTTGGACATCCTGCTAATAACACATTACAGTAATCTAGTCTAGAAGATACAAATGCGTGAATTAGTATTTCTCAACATCACCCTAGTCTTTGTGATATTACAGAGATGGAAAAAACGCTGTTTTACAAACCTGATTAATATGCTGCTTAAACGACAAATCCTGATCAAAATAACACCAAGGTTTCTCACATTAGCAATGGAGGCCATTGCAACACCATCTAATCCCTCCCTGAGGTGTTTGGGACCAAAAATAATAACCTGTATTTTATCAGAATGTATGAACACAGACGTGATCAGGTGTACTCACCCTTATCTGAGGGGGACCAGGTTCTCTTGCCTCCAGGTTCTCTTGCAGGAAATAGTCCACGGTGGAAATTCATTGGAAACCGATGCGCTGCTGATGCTGGCTGATAAAGCAGGAATTTACAACAAAGAAAGAAACAACAGCTGGCAGAGTATAAAATCAACAACCTGTGGACCACGACCAGAACCACAAGTTCCACAACCACCAGGACGCCGCCGACTTCCTCCAGGGCATCTCAAGGTAAGAGGATTGTGTCTGGGCAGAGTTAATTAGCAATTACCGTTGAGTGTGTGTAAAACAATCAGATGCTACTTCTACCTTAGTAGAGCTTCATCCTGGACATGTATACTTGTTCGAATCGCAGTATGCTTGCGCCTGTCTGTGTGTGTGTGTGTGTGTGTGTGTGTGGGGGGGGGGGGGGGGGGGTTTGATTTGATTTGATGTCCCCCAGCCGTCCTCTCACTTTCACTCCAGCACTTATGCCTGAGTCCGCTGCTGCTGCACAGATTCTGGACATTTGTGTAATCCACATATATCAAGACCTGAATGCTTCCTACTTCTTGTAAATGTGGCCTGTACAAAGAGCCCTTTATTATTCCAACACACTGATGATGACCTACATAAGAGGAAACGTCAACTTCTGTGTCTCATTCATGAAATATTTAACACGCCCATAACTTTGCAGAGTCACTAACAACTGTTTTATTGAAATATTATTAACAAGAACAGATCTGAGTCACATTAGACATTGTACCATATCTATGTTATAGTTGTTGAGAAACTGCTACTAGAAAAAGTCTGGAAACCTGGAACGTGACGCTGACAGTAGTTTTTAAAGTCTTCGGATGTAAAAAGGGTTAAAGAAAATGTTTGTATCTCAGACAAAAACTCTTCCTGGAATCTGATGCTGATGAACCTCCCTCTTCTTCCTGCTTTCCTTGTTCCCTCCCCTGCAGATCTGCAGCTTGAAGGCGGGTCTGAACAACATGAGCTGAACACTGAGAGCTGACAGCCTCCTACTCTGCACAAACTCGTGATTTGTAGATCAGAGTTCAGACGAGTTTCATGTTTGAGTAAGTGAAACTGTCTCAGTCTCAGTTATCGAGAGGTGAAATGGCGCAGAAAGGAGCTCAGCTGTATCAGGAAACCTTTTCTTGTTCGATCTGTTTGGAGGTTTTAAAGGATCCGGTGACTATTCCCTGTGGACACAGTTACTGTATGAACTGTATTAAAAACTTCTGGGATGAAGGAGAGAAGAAAATCCCCAGCTGTCCTCAGTGTAGAGAGACGTTTATACCGAGACCTGCACTGGTGAAAAGCACCATGTTCGCTGCTTTATTGGAGCAGCTGAAGAAGACTGGACTCCAAGCTGCTCCTGCTGATCACTGCTATGCTGGACCTGAAGATGTGGCCTGTGATTTCTGCTCTGGAAGAAAACTGAAAGCCATCAAGTCCTGTTTAGTCTGTCTGGCCTCTTACTGTGAGAAACACCTTCAACCTCATCATGATTCATCTACATTCAAGAAACACCAGCTGGTGGATCCGTCCAAGAACCTGCAGGACAACATCTGCCCCCATCATGATGAGGTGATGAAGATGTTCTGTCGTACTGATCAGATTTGTATCTGTTATCTCTGCTCTCTGGATGAACATAAAGGCCACGACACAGTCTCAGCTGCAGCAGAAAGGACTGAGAGGCAGAGAGAGATGGAGGTGAGTCGACAACAAATCCAGCAGGAGATCCAGGACAGAGAGAAAGATGTGAAGTTGCTTCAGCAGGAGGTGGAGGCCGTCAATAAGTCTGCTGATAAAACAATGGAGGACAGTGAGGAGATCTTTACTGAGCTGATCTCTCTCCTCCAGAAAAGAAGCTCTGATGTGAAGCAGCAGATCAGATCCCAGCAGAAAACTGAAGTGAGGAGAGTCAGAGAGCTGGAGGAGAAACTGCAGCAGGAGATCACTGACCTGAAGAGGAGAGACGCTGAGATGAAGCAGCTCTCAGACACCGAGGACCACAACCAGTTCCTCCACAACTACCCCTCACTGTCACCACTCAGTGAGTCCACACACTCCTCCAGCATCAGCATCCGTCCTGTCAGCTACTTTGAGGATGTGACAGCAGCTGTGTCAGAGGTCAGAGGTCAATTACAGGACATCCTGAGAGACACGTGGACAAACATCTCACTGACCTTCACTGATGTGGATGTTTTACTGCCACAACCAGAACCACAACCAAAGAGCAGAGCTGGATTCTTGAAATATGCATGTGAAATCACTCTGGATCCAAACACAGTAAACACACGGCTGTTACTGTCAGAGGAAAACAGAAAGGTGACTTATAGGAAAGAACATCAGTCTTATTCTGATCATCCAGACAGATTCGTTCTTGTTCCTCAGGTCCTGAGTAGAGAGAGTCTGACTGGATGTCATTACTGGGAGGTGGAGAAGGAAGCAGATGCAGTTTGTGTAGCAGTTTCATACAATAATATCATCAGATCAGGGTGGAAGGAAAGTGCATTTGGAGGAAATGACCAATCTTGGTCACTATATTGTTCCTCAGACAAATATGAACTGTGTTACAACGACATCAGAACCTCCATCTCAGGTCCTCAAACCTCCAGAATAGGAGTTTACCTGGATCACAGAGCAGGTGTTCTGTCCTTCTACAGCGTCTCTGAAACCATGACCCTCCTCCACAGAGTCCAGACCACCTTCACTCAGCCGCTCTACGCTGGAGTTTTGGTTGGTATCACTGATGGAGACTCAGCTGAGTTCTGTAAACTCAAATAGACGTATTTGTTCTCCATGTTTATAAGTCAGTTTTGATTGTTGTGATGTTTCTTCACTGTTCATAGATTGACGTCTAAAATCTGTGATTGAAGAGGAACATTGTTGTTACATCAGTTGTTGTTTTGCAGGTTTCACTCTCTTATTTCTCTTCATTTATAGGAGGTTTTAGGCTATTGTATTTCATCAACCTGAAACTCTAAATGTGTCTGTGCTCTAAAAATGTGTATTTATGTTTTAATCACATTATTTTGATGAGCCTGAACAGAAAAATCAGCAGATCTGCAGATCAGATGTTATTGATGTCTAAATCTGTTGAGGATGTTTCATGTTTAACAATCTGAATGTTTTGTTAGAAATAAAACTTCTGATGTTCTAACAAAGTGTTTTCTTCAGTCTTCATTACAGGATTTGACTCAGATCTGAGGGAGTAAACATTAATCTAATATTCAAGTAAAACTGAGGCAGTTTTCTTCCTGAAACTTCCCAAAGGACATATTCACAACAGATCATATTTCTGGATTTAAATGTGTCTTTACTGATTTTACTGCTCTTGTTCTTGCCAGACATCACTCAGAAAAGAGGCTTTAAATCTCCACAATCCTCTTTTCCTGGTAAATAAAGATGAAATATTTGAATCAAACAGTTACCAGTGGACTCCACTGGTTGTCAAAGCGGTTAAACAAATGCAGGTTCTCAGCTGTCAATCACCTGTAAACACCTCAATTAGTGTCCTGTTTTCTGCTGAAACTTCCATCCATCCATCCATCGTCCGCCGCTTATCCGTTCCCGGGTCGCGGAGGCAGCAGCCTCAGCAGGGATGCCCAGACTTCCTTCACCCGAGACACTTCCTCCAGCTCTTCCAAGGGGAGTCCGAGGCATTCCCAGGCCAGCCGAGAGACATATATTCTCTCCAGTGTGTCCTGGGTCATCCCCGGGGTATGCCTGGAACACCTCCCTAGGGAGGCGTCCAGGAGGCATCCGGTAAAGATGCCCAAGCCACCTCAGCTGACTCCTCTCAATGTGAAGGCGCAGCGGCTCTTCCCGGGTGACCGAACTCCTCACCCTATCTCTAAGGGAGCGTCCAGCCACCCTGCGGAGGACACTCATCAATCAATCAATCAATCAATTACTTTATTTGTCCCCCAAGGGGGCGATTAGTTTCGCAACAAGAGAAGCACACAATGGGTAAATATACATAAAATATACATACTAAATATACATACTAAATTATAAAATATACAAAATATACATACTAAATTACAATAATAGTATAGACTTAAGCTTCCCCCACTACCTTTTCCATCCCACTACCTTTTCACCCACTACCTTTTCCTTCCTGCATTTAAAAGAACAATAGCGGAGGGAACAAAGGAGTGTTTGTATCTGTTAGTCTTTGCAAAAGGGAGTCTAAGCAGTGTACCTGATGGTAGAAACTGAAACTGTTGATGTAAGGGATGTGAGCAATCAGACAATACGGAGTTTGCCTTCTTGATCAGCTGTTTGTTATAAAGTTCTTGTAATTTTTGTTGAGCCGACCCGATTATTTTGCTGCTTAGACTGACAACCTTATTGAGCAAGTTTCTGTCTTTGACTTTTAAGGATTGAAACCAACAAATGAAAGAAAAAGTGATGACAGATTCGATAAAAGAGCGATAAAACATAGACATCAGGGAAGAATCGACCTGGTATTTAGAAAGTTTTCGGAGACAGAAAAGGCGCTGCTGGCTTTTCTTATCTTATACTCCAAGGTGTTTATGAGGACACTCATCCTGGCCACTTGTATCCGCGATCTCGTCCTTTCGGTCACTACCCAAAGTTCATGACCATAGGTGAGGGTAGTTGCGTAGATTGACCGGTAAATCGAGAGCTTCGCCTTTCGACTCAGCTCCTTCTTCACCATGACGGTCCGGTACATCAACCGCATAACTGTGGACGCTGCACCGATCCGTCTGTCAATCTCCCGCTCCATCGTTCCCTCACTCGTGAACAAGACCCCGAGATACTTGAACTCCTCCACCTGAGGCAGGACTTCTCCACCCACCCGGAGAAGGCATGCCACCCTTTCCCGGTGGAGAACCATGGCCTCGGTTTTGGAGGTGCTGATTCTCATCCCTGCCGCGTGGCACTCGGCCTTAAACCGCCCCAGCACATGCTGAAGGTCCCAGTCCGATGAAGCTAAAAGGACAACGTCATCCGCAAAAAGCAGAGACGAAATCCTGTGGTTCCCAAACAGATCCCCTCCGGCCCCTGGCTGCGCCTAGAAATCCTGTCCATAAAAATTATGAACAGGATCTGGTGACAAAGGGCAGCCCTGCCGGAGTCCAACATGCACCGGGAACAAGTCTGATCTACTGCCGGCAATGCGAACCAGACTCCTGCTCCGATCATATAGAGACCGGACAGCCCTTAATAGAGGGCCCCGGAGACCATACTCACCGAGCACCCCCCACAGAATGGCACGAGGGACACGGTCAAATGCCTTCTCCAGATCCACATGTAGACTGGTTGGGCAAATTCCCATGAACCCTCGAGCACCCTGAGGAGGGAATAGAGCTGGTCCAGTGTTTCGCGACCGGGACGAAAACCGCATTGTTCCTCCTGAATCCAAGGTTCAACTATCGGCCGTAATCTCCTCTCCAGTACCCTGGCGTAGACTTTCCCGGGGAGGCTGAGAAGTGTGATCCCCCTATAGTTGGAACACACTCTCCGGTCCCCCTTTTTAAAAAGAGGGACCACCACCCCGGTTTGCCACTCCAGTGGCACTGTCCCCTTCCTCCATGCAATGTCGCAGAGGTGTGTCAACCAAGACAGCCCTATGACATCCAGAGACTTGGGGTACTCAGGGCAAATCTCATCCACCCCTGGTGCCCTGCCACTGAGGAGCTTACGAACTACCTCAGTGACCTCGGCTTGGGTGATGGATGAGCACGCCCCAGAGTCCCCACTCCCTGCTTCCTCAGTGGAAGGCATGTCAATCGGGTTGAGGAGATCCTCAAAGTATTCCTTCCACCGTCCAACGATGTCCCCAGTCGAGGTCAACAGCTCCCCACCCACACCATAAACGGTGCCGGCAGAGTACTGCTTCCCCCTTCTGAGGCGCCGAACAGTCCGCCAGAATTTCCTCGAGGCCGACCGAAAGTCTTCCTCCATGGCCTCACCGAACTCCTCCCAGACCCGGGTTTTTGCCTCCAGGACTGCCCAGCTGCAGCTTGCTTGGCCTGCCGGTACCTATCTACTGTGTCAGGAGTCCCACAGGCTAACATAGCCCGGTAGGACTCCTTCTTCAGTCTGACGGCATCCTGTACTTCCGGTGTCCACCACTCGGTTCTAGGATTGCCGCCACGACAGGCACCGGAGACCTTGCGACCACAGCTTCGAGCCGCCGCGTTGACAATGGAGGCAGAGAACATGGTCCACTCGGACTCGATGTCCCCCGCCTCCCCCGGGATCTGAGAGAAGCTCTCTCGGAGGTGGGAGTTGAAGATGTCCCTGACAGAGTGCTCAGCCAGACGTTCCCAACAGACCCTCACAATCCCTTTGGGTCTGCCCGGTCTGTCCAACCTCCTCCTCCGCCAGCGCACCCAACTCACCACCAGGTGGTGATCAGTTGACAGCTCAGCCCCTCTCTTCACCCGAGTGTCCAAGACATGCGGCCGAAGGTCAGATGAAACGACAACAAAGTCGATCATTGACCTCCGGCCTAGGGTGTCCTGGTGCCACGTGCACTGATGGACACTCTTATGTTTGAACATGGTGTTCGTTATGGACAAACCGTGACTAGCACAGAAGTCCAACAACAAAACACCGCTCGGGTTCAGATCGGGGAGGCCGTTCCTCCCAATCACGCCTCTCCAGGTATCACTGTCATTGCCCACGTGAGCGTTGAAGTCCCCCAGTAGAACAATGGAGTCCCCAGTTGGAGCACTATCCAGTACTCCTCCCAGGGACCCCAAGAAGGCCGGGTACTCCGCACTGCTGTTCAGCCCATAAGCACAAACAACAGTGAGAGACCTTTTCCCGACCCGAAGGCGCAGGGAAGCGACCCTCTTTTTCACCGGGGTGAAGAGAGCCCAAGCTATGTGTGGAGGTGAGCCCGACTATCTCTAGCCGGTATCTCTCAACCTCAGGCACAAGCTCCGGCTCCTTCCCCCCCAGCGAGGTGACATTCCATGTCCCAACTGTGAGGGTTTTGGTCCTGGGGTTTGGGTTGTCGAGGCATCCCGCCACAACTGCTACCCAGTCCACATGGCACCAGCCTATCATGGACCTTCCTGCGGGTGGTGGGCCTACGGGAAGGCGGGCCCACGTCGCCATTTCGGGCTGAGCCCGGCCGGGTCCCACGGGCAAAGACCCGGCCACCAGGCGCTCGCCAGCGAGCCCCAACCCCAGGCCTGGCTCCAGGGCGGGGCCCCGGTGACGCCGATCCGGGCGACATTACGGCCCTTGCTGTCTTCCTCTTCATGATAGGCTTGCCTATTGTCATGATAGACAAACCCCTCCACCACAGTAAGGTGGCGGTTCAAGGAGGGGTCTGCTGAAACTTGAGTAACTTTATTTGGATGTTTTTTTTGCCTTGATTTATTAAATTCTTTCAACATTTTCAGACTTTATCAAAAATGATAAACCAAACACATTCATCATCTCTCAAGACTTTAAGATGTTAGATTTTATTCATTGTTTTAGTTTTTATAGATGGAAAAAACGCTGTTTTACAAACCTGATTAATATGCTGGTTAAACGACAAATCCTGATCAAGATAACACCACGTTTTCTCACATTAGCACTGGAGGCCATTGCAACACCATCTAATCCTGGTACCCTAGTACCTAGTACCTAGTACCTAGTACCAAACACCTCATGAGGTGTTTGGTACTAAAAATAATAACCTGTATTTTATCAGAATGTAGGAGCACAGACGTGATCAGGTGTAGTCACAATTATCTGAGGGGGACCAGGTTCTCTTCAGAGGTCTCCCGTCACTCTGACATTTGTCATGTCGGGTGGATGTTAAAACTCCTTCCAGCAGCGCTTCACCTCCTCCTGCAGCCGTTCGTCAGGGGTTGCCTCCAGGCAGGAAACAGTCCACGGTGGAAATTCATTGGAAACCGATGCTGCTGATGCTGGCTGGTAAAGCAGGGAGTTTCAACGAATAAAGACACAACAACTTCAGCTCAGATAACAACGGCTGGTGTCTGAGCTGCAGTTTCAGCTGCTGAGTTGAGCTAAAGGTGAACTGGAGCAGCACCAGCACTCATGTGGACATGGTGGGACACTTCTGACTCTGTCAATGATACTGGTTCAGAATGCATCATAGCACAGAGACAGCACCTGTTCGAGTCACTAACGACATTCTTATGGTATCAGATAAGGGATTAGTGTCCATACTGGTTCTACTGGACATCAGTGCTGCTTTTGAACCTGTAGATCATGGCATCTTACTGCACAGGTTAGAGCATGTTGGTGGGATTAAAGGGATAGCTCTACGTTGGTTTAAATCACATCTATCTGACAGATTCCAGTTTGTTCATGTTCATGAGGTTTCTTCAGAACAGACGAGGGTCTGCTACGGTGTCCCACAGGGTTCAGTGCTAGGGCCAAGCTTGTTCAGTTTATACATGCAGCCATTGGGAAGTATAATCCAGAATTACAGCATTCATTTTCAACTGAACTTCAGGCATGTCTTAGGGACATTAAGCACTGGATGTCCATTCATTTATTACTCCTAAATTCTGATAAAACTAATCTGGCATAGAAAATACAAACGCATCAATTAGTTTTTCCCACCATCACCCTAGTCTTTGCGATATTACAAAGATAGAAAAACGCTCTTTTACAAACCTGAATAATATGCGGTTTAAACCACAAATCCTGATCAAGATAACACCAGGTTTTCTCACATTAGCACTGGAGGCCATTGCAACACCATCTAATCCCTCCCTGACTCCAGGTAGGAAACAGTGGTGGAAATTCATTGGAAACCGATGCTGCTGATGCTGCCTGGTGAAGCAGGAAGTTACAACGAAGAAAGAAACAACAGCTGGTGAAGCGTAAAATCAACAACCTGTGGACTGCGACCAGAACCACAAGTTCCACAACCACCAGGACGCCGCCGACTTCCTCCAGGGCATCTCAAGGTAATAGGATTGTGTCTGGGCAGAGTTAATTAGCGTTTAATGTGAGTGTGTTTGCTGTTGTTTTGTTTTGCTTATTACTGTGTAATGTGCCGACAGTCTCTCAAGCTGACTGACAGTCGTTACGTTTGTATTATTAGCTATATTGTTACGGGCCCATGTAAGTGGATCATATAATGTGTTCCCTCACTACCCAAGCGGTACATGTTCCTATTTCCCTGTTTTTTAAATTGGTGTTTAGTAAAGTGTTTAATAAAGCCTGTAGTTAGTGTTCAGTAAACCTCTAGTTATTGTTTAGTAAAGCCTCTAGTTAGTGTTCAGTCATCCTCAGTGTTTACTAAAGCCTCTAGTTGGGGTTTAGTAAAACCTCTAGTTAGTGTTCAGTAAACCTCTAGTTAATGTTTAGTAAAGCCTCTAGTTAGTTTTTAGTAAAGCCTCTAGTTCAGGGGTGTCCAAAGTTGGTCCTCGAGGGCCGCAGTCCTGCATGTTTTAGTTGTTTCCCTGCATCAACACACCTGATTCTAATTAACGGTCGTCACCACCTTGTCATCAAAGTCTGGATAGTTCTGTTGATGACCAAGCTCCTTGTATCATGGTTTGATAAAAAAAGGGACACATCTAAAACATGACTTATTTCTTATTTCCTCTTCATGTTTTTATCTCAGTTTTTATTGATTTTCTTTTTTTCTCAGAGATGAACGTCTCAAACTCTGATGGACTCAAACAGACGACCCACCAGACCTTCTTCATCTCTGATATCATGTCTGCATTCACACTCGTTTCCTCATTCATTACCAAACCAAATGTTCTTGTTTTCTAAAGATACAAATCTTTTCCAGACACAAGCAAAAAGTAAATGATTTCAGAAATGTTAGTGACCAGCAGCAACGCAGCAAACAGTTCAGTAAAGCCTCTAGTTGGTGTAAACTAGTGTGTTGGGGCCGGTAGTCATAGCTGCAGCTGCAGAACCAGACTAGATCTGCAGATCAGATGTTGTTGATGTCTAAATCTGTTGAGGATGTTTCATGTTTAACAATCTGGATATTTAGTAAGAAATAAAACTTCTGATGTTCTAACAAAGTGTTTTCTTCAGTCTTCATTCCAAGATTTGACTCAGATCTGGGGGAGAAAATATGAATCTAATATACAAGTAAAACTGAAGCAGTTTTCCTTGTATATTATATTATATTTACTTTACTTTTTTACATTTTTACCAAACAACCCACCAGACCTTCTTTATCTCTGATATCGTATTCAGACTTGTTTCCTCATTCATTTGCAAACCAACTGTTCTTGTTTTCTAAACCAATAAAGATATTTTTATGGTGAAATAAAAGCAAACTTTTTTTGACTGCACTCATTTCTGAAACCAACAGCAACAAACTCAAGTTTGGGACCAAACGAATAATAAGATAATAAAAGGAGCAGGAATTCTGGCTAATCTACATTTATGACGGCTAAAAGACCCCAACTGGATAGTTGTGACTTATTGAGTAATCAACCAATAAAAACCAGATATAACTGAACTGGTTTCTGTGAATCCTGAACTGTAGCAGGCGGTAACAACCACTGAGGTCTCTGGACCTGATCTGGTCTCATGTGGACATACGGGCAGAGGTGGACAGAGTACTCGACCCCAGTACTTGAGTAAGAGTACAAATACTACTGGTCAAAATTTACTCCGTTACAAGTAAAAGTAGCTCAGTCAAAATATTACTTGAGTAAGAGTAGAAAAGTACTTGCTTTTAAAGGTACTTAAGTATCCAAAAGTAAATGCTTTTAAATTTACTTTAAGTAAAAGTAAGAGTAAGAGTAAATTTCTTATTTTCCACATCAGTAAATTACTATATTTTTTCTAAATTAATTTAAGGATCTTTTAACTCTTGTTTCTGAGAATTCGATGTTGAGTTGTTGAAAGCAGAGAGGTAGTTCTGCTTCGGCAGACACAATAAACATTCGAAAATAAATGTCTGTGGTTTGTCTGTGCCCTCGTTTTTTACTCGGTCGAACTCAAACATTGAGTTAAGATACGGCCAAGGATTTTGTGAAAGTCCCTGCTCCGAGTCCGGCTCATTATCAGACTCAGACGACTCAGCGGATTGTCTTTCTTCTCCTGACGCAGGCGTAGCCATTGTTGCAGCTCTGTCTTGACTTGTTGCGGCTCTGTCTTGACAAACTTTGGCGGTATCGTTTTGAGGAGGCTTGACGTATTTCAGCTTTACGTACATCCCAGTGGAGAGCCTGCACTGTGATAGGTCTCCTCCTTTGACAAAAACAGCTTGTGTCCAATAGGATTTTAGGGAAGAAGAAAAAAGAGCAGACCTGAAAGTAACGAGTACTTTTCAGCCTTCCTAGAAATTTACTGGAGTAAAAGTAAAAATATTTGTCTTGGAAATGTATTCAAGTAAGAGTAATAAGTACCAAAGAAATCTAATACTCAAGTAAATTACAAATCCTCTGGATATGTACTTAAGTACAGTACTCAAGTAAATTTACTCTGTTACTGTCCACCACTGCATACGGGACAGGGATACGTCTTCTCTGGTCAGACTGCTTCTCATTCAGACTTTTGACGAAAAAAACTTTAAATTTGATGCTCCAGTGATGAAAAAGACCATCAAGGGTTTTTTTATTCTTTATTTATCGGGTATAGATGTTAACACCAGCATGTGTAACAGTTTGCAGGTGAATCCATGCCCATGGTTCATTGACCTCCATATCTGTGAAGGTACCGTTGATGCTGTGGGGAGTTTGGAGAGACAATGTCATTCCACTGAGCAACGTCACGCTTCATCCTGCACGACTCAGTTTGTCTCCAACACCCAGATTGGTCTGCTTGCAGTCCAGATCTCTCTCTTGATGTGCACAGCATCATGACGAGGGGATCCAAACAGTGATGCTGATGGAGCGGATAAAAATCTTAATTTCAGCAGAAATTAACACATATTCCTCTTCAAAACTGGAAGAGTGGTGAAACTATGACTTAGTTGCACAGATTTGCTTCATGATTTGCTCTTTTAGGTCACTTCTCTCATGTCCCTCCCTGCCAACACTTTAAACACACATATCCAGCGAGCCCCCGGCAAGTATTTATTATCAATGCGTCACATGGATAGAAAGGCTGATGTGGACATGGATCAGTTTTATTGAATCTGTATTTAAAATAAAAAAATAAAGTAAAAGAATAACATTAATGTAGCATCAGTTTTTGATGGACATTTCCTATTTTATCCAATCCATGCATCCTTAAATGTCACCAAGGAATCAGATAGAAGATGGTAAAGATCAATCATCTCATCTGACTCTTTGAACATTAAAACAATACAACAAACATTAGACTGAACTGAGATGAAAGAGCTTACAATTATACTTTTACGGGTCCCTGCTCCTATTGGTGTCAAAGGAAATGTAAAGACAGATAAAGTGGCAAAGGAAGCATGAAAAAAAAAGATCACAAACATTAATCTCACACTTATCAGTCGGAACAAAATCAATAACATTATGACACAAAATAAAAGAAAGAGTGCAAAAATAATGTGAGTAGAAAAGGACAGAATCACGACTTCAGGATTTCAAAGGAACATGTTAGAAATTAGGAAGAAACGAAAAGGAAATTACGTGTTATGTTGAATTGTCAGATACAGTATATGAATATATGTAGGTTGTAAGATCTTCTTAGAATTTACTCAAGATTTGAGTTGGATCTTTATATATATTTCAGTATGCTTGAAAAGATTATTTAATTGCGAGGATATGTATTTGTTTATTTACATCCACACTCATACAAATATCGTGCTTGATCTACTTAAAAATATTAAGGCAACTTTTTGCATGATATTATTATGTAGATCAAGAAAGACTAGTCTTTGTATAAACTACTTAATTTTTTGTATGTAAGTAATACATTTTGCAAGTACAGTCAACTTAATTGTGTTAAGTTTACTTTATTTATCAAAATTAAGTTGACTTGACTTGCAAATGAATTTTGTACATACTAAATGAACAATATTACAAGTGTTTGGTGGAAAACGAATCAAAGAATAAAAAAAAACAAAATACAATTAAAAAAAACATAAAATAAATAAATAAAATTAAAAAAAAAATAAAAATAAAATAAAATAAAATAAATGAAAATATCATCGTTGAATTTTTGCTTTCAAAGTGTCTCAACTTCCGAATAACGTTAGGAATACATTAAGCATTTTTTGCATTTATTTAAAGTTATTCTGTTGCAAGGGAAACAATGGTCCTTTAAAGGCGAGGAGCCGGTTGCCATGGAAACGAGCATACGCGCCGCCGCTGCCATTGCTTTGCGACCGACGCTTGAAACTTTTAACGTGACTCCGGTTTTACTTTGTTAAATTGGTGTGAACTTCCATCCAGGACCATGTTTTCCAAACTATCGAGCAGAAGGCCGGTTTTAAAGTGAGTTTTAGAGTGGTTTTTAGAGCGAGCCCTCGCAGTGTCAGCGCCTTTCTGGAGGTAAAATCTGAGCTTTTTCTGCCCGTTACTCTGTTTTCTGTTTCCAGGGGGCTCTGGCCCGTCGGGATGACGGACGAAAACTTCTTTACTCGCCAGTTGGAACTCTCCCAGAAAGAAAAACAACTCGAGGAAGCTGATATCACGTACGAGGAGCGCAAACAGGTGCGGGCAATTACCTGGCTCGAGATTTTCGCCAAGTCTCGCGATATCTCGCTGTTTAGTTATAGGGAGAGCTTAAATACCTTAAATACCTGAGGACTGTTTAAAACAGTTTGGAGGACGAGAAGAAATTAATTAATTTATTTATTATTATTGCTAGATATTGATATATAGATATTGATTATTGATGGATGGATGGATGGATGGACGGATGGACGGATGGATGGATATATATATATATATATATATATATATATATATATATATATATATATATATGTATATATATACCGTAGATGACCGAATAGTCGCCCGCGCACAAATACGCGCCTGTGCTCTAATAGCCGCCGGGGTCCGAGCCCATTTGGCATAATAAACGCCGGTTCAATTAAACGCCCGGGCGACTACCGGTAATAACCTGGTAATAACACTGTATTTGCATTGTATTGTGTACAGTATCGTTCATACTGCTCTGATCAGCTCCGTGTCTCGCCGTTACACAGACAAACTGTCTTTGTATATCAGAGCATGAAAAAAAAAAACGCTCCACCCATAACCGCTCAGCGCTCCAGTAACACTGCACCCCGCTCCGCTCCAAAAAATGTTTGCATGCATATAAAATGCACATGTTTACCTGAAGTCTGTGTACTGGAACTCGAAGCCGGTTTTGGGCAGGGGTGGGCTGTTCCCACACCCAAACCTGCACCCTGCCCACCTGATCAAAGCAAGAGTACCTGGCTGCAGGCAAGATGGCCGACAAGGGCGCGGCCATTTTTTCCATCCATACCGGAATTCCAGACCGGAAGTTGGTCTTCTTCGTGTATATTATTCTTCGTCGCGCTGAACCAGACCGGAAGTTGGTCTTCTTCGTGTATATTATTCGTCGCGCTGATCCAGACAGGAAGTCTTTTTTTTTTTTTACTTTATTGAAAATATATTCATATACAAACAATGCATCATATCTTTTTTCCAACATGTATCAGGGAAAAGGTGCATAAAGAGTACAGAGGAAAAGAAATTAAATTAAATTTAAAAAAAAAAGGAAAATAACTCATATTCACTATTCACTCATAATTTTTCCCCTCATGGATCCGTTTTATGGAATAACAGAGTGATAATAGTAAATAGAAAATCGTTATTTAAAAGAGATTGGTATGAGGCAGGCATTTTATTTGTGAAGGATATGAAGGATTCTGGTGGAGGTCTTCTGGACTACAGGACATGGTTAGGAAAATATAAAATAAATTGTACTCAGAGGGAATATAACAGGATCCTTAAAGCAATTCCTATTCCACTTCTGCATTTAATCCAGAATACTTTGTTATTTTCAAGTGTTGAATCAACACTACCAAGACTGATGATTAATGAATGCAACTTAAATGACAAAAAATGTAACAACAAAGTGATTAGTGCTGCGTGGAAATCAATATTTTTTTACGATTTCAACAGAGGACGTAAATTCCAAGGGCTTGAGAAAGTAACAGTATCTATGTTGGAAAAAGCTCACTCTAAATATATTAAATGGCCTATTTCCCCAAAGATGAAAAAAACTCACTTTAAGATACTGCATAAAGTCTACCCAGTTGCAGAATTTCTTAAAAAAAGATTTAAGTTTGAAGTTGACCTGTGTACTTTCTGTAATGCAGCAGATGAAACTTTAGATAATATGTTTTTCTTATGTCCTGTGTCCAGAAACTTCTGGAAAGAATTGAGAAGTTGGTTATTACTTAAAATAGATGACATACCAGTTTTTGATATTTCTCATATTTTTTTATATGTAGACAATTTGAAGGCTGTTATATCTGATATGATAAATATAATTATTCTCATGGGTGAATATCATATTCACTGCTGTAAATGGAGAAATGGTAAACCCTCCTTTGATTGGTTTTTAAATGATTTTAAATTGTTCTTTTTGTCCCTCAAAAAAGTGATTCCAGCAAATTGGCTAAAAAGATTTGTGACGACATATCTTGTTTTTTGCTTTTGTGATTCATGCCTCAGACCTTGCTCCTATTTTGTTATGGTTTTTGTTTTGCCTGATTTTGAAAATATATGCAAATGGTTTTACTAGTATTTTAAAATAACAACCCCTGTTTGTTTTGTTTTGATTCATTTCTACATATATATATATATATATATATATATATATTTTTTGTACATGGCTTATACTTGATGACAACATTCCACGTCATGTTTAAAATGTCCAATCAATGTCCTTACGAGAAAATGTTATGATACTGTGTTATTGTATGTTCAATAAAAAAAAAAAAAAAAAAAAAAAAAAAAAACGAGGAAAGACAAACCTCCGGATCAGCGCGACGAATATTATACACGAAGAAGACCAACTTCCGGTCTGGTTCAGCGCGACGAATAATAATATACACGAAGAAGACCAACTTCCGGTCTGGTTCAGCGCGACGAATAATAATATACACGAAGAAGACCAACTTCCGGTCTGGAATTCCGGTATGGATGGAAAAAATGGCCGCGCCCTTGTCGGCCATCTTGCCTGCAGCCAGGTCCCTCTCGATCAAAGTCAAGGGGATTCTTTATTATTTATAATTTTATTTTTTTATAATCCCAAAATATCTGTACCGTTTCTGATTGGGTGTGTGCACTGCGAATCATTTTTAGACACAACAAAGAACGCGTACCGCAAAACTTGTGTCTCGGCGGAGGAACCCGCCGTCCCAGCAAAATGAGAAGAGAAAAAAGAGTTCAGCAGACAGCGCACACACTGAAGGCTGATTTATGGTTCCGCGTTACACCAACGCAGAGCCTACGGTGCAGGGTACGCCGTAAGGCTGATTTATGGTTCCGCGTTACACCAACGCAGAGCCTACGGCGCAGGGTACGCGGCGACCCGCACCGTACGTGGAACTGCGCTCTTTTTTTTGCTATTAAAACATGATTTGTAATGTGAATTTGCAAAACTTAAACTACAAATAATAGTTTTTGACGTAACATCAGAGATTGCGCATGCTCTCTGTGAAAGGATGAGTCCAATCGGGTCGCAGCTGCTTCAACTGTGATTCCTTCACGAGGAGCGACCAGGATTTCAAACACGCTTGATTTTATTGCGACCTCACGATTCGTGATCGGGAGCTCGTCGTGAGGTGTTGTGTTGTGTACAGTGTGTACAATTTTAGTTCCAGTGGTACTATGGTGATCTCATATGTTCTTTGTAAGTAATGGTCTGGTGCTGCTCATTGCAAAAATAAATTGTAGCCTGGTGCAAATACCCGCCTGGTTCTTATAAACGCCTGGGGTCCAAGTGGATTTAGCATATTAAACGCCCGGGCTACTAAATGGTCATCTACGGGATATATATATATATATATATATATATATATATATATATATATATATATATATATATATATATATATATATATATGCGGGATGTTTGTGTCAAAATCATTCAATCCAAAAAGAAAGACTTGAACTTTTTTCACTTCAATCAAAAAAAATCACTTCAAATCGAAAAAAATATTTTCAATCAAAAAAAAAAGTGTTCAAATGCAATTTTTTTTTGCATTCACACACTTTTTTTCTTTGACTGAAATCATTTTTATTGATTGAAGTGATTTTTTTTTAATTGAAAATATATTTTTTGATTGAAGCAATCTTTTAATCTTCTAATTAAGACACAAATCTACCTCAATAATTTTCTTGGTATTTTATTGTTCTTTGATTCGTTTTCCACCAAACGCTCGTAATATATATATATATATATATATATATATATATATATTTTTTTTTTTTTTTTTTTTTTTTTTCTAAAGGGCAAAACATGTGCAAAACATAATAGACAATTTATAACAAAAATAAAATAACAAAATAAATGCAAAAATACTTAACGTATCCCCAACTTAATCCTGCAGTTGAGATTTAAAGAAGAAACTTCGAAAGCGGAAATTGTTTTTTCTTGAATGTACCATGACAATTATACAGTAATATAATATGAAAATAAGGTACAAACAATAATAAATAAATTAAATACATGATATTTAAGTAAAATAATACAACAAAGTCCATCATACAAGGGGTAAGTAAGGATATCAGTCTTCTAAATCAGTGGGAAAATGACTTAACACTTCATACATGTTTTGTGCTTTTGTTTCAATTATTAGTTTGAAAGATTTTAAATATAATCCAAATTACTTTAAAAAATCAACAAATTTGGAGGATGACTTTAAATATTTATTTTTATTAATAAAGAATTTATAATTTATGTATCATTTTAGAATTTTGTAAAAACATGCCAAATGTTATGTTATCTCTAGTAGGGGAAGCTTAAATACCTTAAATACCTGAGGACTGTTTAAAACAGCAGCAGCAGATTTTTTATGTTATTTATCTTAATGTCATATGATGTTGTTGCTCTGGAGATTTATTTACTTGGTAAAGATCTTTTTATTTATTTATGTTTTCATTTAATGTCCTGATATGATATGGCCTGTGACATTTAAAAGGAAGAAGTGGGTGAAGATGGATGGATGATGGATGGATGATGGGTGGATGGATGGTGGATGGATGATGGATGGATTGATGGATGATGGATGGATGATGGATGATGGATGGATGATGGATGGATGATGGATGATGGATGATGGATGGATGATGGATGGTGGATGGATGATGGATGGTGGATGGATGGATGATGGATGGATGGATGGATGATGGATGATGGATGGTTGATGGATGGATGGATGGATGGATGATGGATGATGGATGGATGGTGGATGGATGGATGATGGATGGTGGATGGATGGATGATGGATGGATGGATGGATGATGGATGATGGATGATGGATGGTTGATGGATGGATGGATGGATGGATGATGGATGGATGGATAATGGATGGATGGATGGATGGATGGATGGATGGATGGATGGATGGATGATGGATGATGGATGGATGATGGATGATGGATGATGGATGGATGATGGATGATAGATGGTGGATGGATGGATGATGGATGGATGGATGGATGGATGGATGGATGGATGGATGGATGGATGATGGATGATGGATGGATGGATGGATGGATGGATGATGGATGGATGGATGGATGGATGGATGATGGATGGATGGATGATGGATGGATGGATGGATGGATGGATGATGGATGGATGGATGATGGATGGATGGATGGATGGATGGATGATGGATGGATGGATGATGGATGATGGATGGATGATGGATGATGGATGGATGGATGATGGATGGATGATGGATGGATGGATGATGGATGGATGATGGATGGATGGATGATGGATGGATGGATGATGGATGGATGGATGATGGATGGATGGATGATGGATGATGGATGGATGATGGATGGATGATGGATGGATGATGGATGATGGATGATGGATGGATGATGGATGGATGGATGGATGATGGATGGATGATGGATGGATGGATGGATGGATGGATGATGGATGATGGATGGATGGATGATGGATGATGGATGATGGATGGATGATGGATGGATGGATGGATGATGGATGATGGATGATGGATGGATGATGGATGATGGATGGATGGATGGATGATGGATGATGGATGATGGATGATAGATGATGGATGGATGATGGATGATGGATGATGGATGGATGGATGGATGATGGATGGATGGATGGATGATGGATGGATGGATGGATGATGGATGGATGGATGATGGATGATGGATGGATGGATGGATGATGGATGGATGATGGATGATGGATGGATGGATGATGGATGGATGGATGATGGATGATGGATGGATGGATGATGGATGGATGATGGATGGATGATGGATGGATGATGGATGATGGATGGATGATGGATGATGGATGGATGGATGATGGATGATGGATGGATGATGGATGGATGATGGATGGTTGATGGATGGATGGATGGATGGATGATGGATGATGGATGGATGATGGATGATGGATGATGGATGATGGATGGATGGATGGATGATGGATGATGGATGGATGATGGATGGTGGATGGATGGATGATGGATGGTGGATGGATGGATGATGGATGGATGGATGATGGATGATGGATGATGGATGATGGATGGTTGATGGATGGTGGATGGATGGATGATGGATGGATGGATGATGGATGATGGATGATGGATGATGGATGGATGGATGATGGATGGATGGATGGATGGATGATGGATGGTGGATGGATGATGGATGGTGGATGGATGGATGATGGATGGATGGATGATGGATGATGGATGATGGATGATGGATGGATGGATGATGGATGGATGGATGGATGGATGATGGATGGATGATGGATGATAGATGGTGGATGGATGGATGGATGGATGGATGGATGATGGATGGTGGATGGATGATGGATGGTGGATGGATGGATGATGGATGGTGGATGGATGGATGATGGATAATGGATGGATGGATGGATGGATGGATGATGGATGGATGGATGATGGATGATGGATGATGGATGATGGATGGATGATGGATGATAGATGGTGGATGGATGGATGGATGGATGGATGATGGATGGATGATGGATGATGGATGGATGGATGGATGGATGGATGGATGATGGATGGATGGATGGATGGATGATGGATGATAGATGGATGGATGGATGATGGATGGATGGATGGATGGATGGTTGATGGATGGATGGATGATGGATGGATGGATGATGGATGGATGGATGGATGGATGGATGGATGATGGATGATGGATGGATGGATGGATGGATGGATGATGGATGATGGATGGATGATGGATGATAGATGGATGGATGGATGGATGGATGATGGATGATGGATGGATGGATGATGGATGATGGATGATGGATGATGGATGGATGATGGATGATGGATGGATGGATGGATGGATGATGGATGATGGATGATGGATGGATGGATGATGGATGATGGATGGATGGATGATGGATGATGGATGGATGGATGGATGATGGATGGATGGATGGATGATGGATGATGGATGGATGGATGGATGGATGGATGGTTGATGGATGGATGGATGATGGATGGATGGATGATGGATGGATGGATGGATGGATGATGGATGATGGATGGATGGATGGATGGATGGATGATGGATGATGGATGGATGGATGGATGGATGATGGATGATGGATGGATGATGGATGATAGATGGATGGATGGATGGATGGATGATGGATGATGGATGGATGGATGATGGATGGATGATGGATGGATGGATGGATGATGGATGGATGGATGATGGATGATGGATGGATGATGGATGGATGGATGATGGATGATGGATGATGGATGATGGATGGATGATGGATGGATGGATGGATGATGGATGGATGGATGATGGATGATGGATGATGGATGGATGATGGATGGATGGATGATGGATGATGGATGATGGATGATGGATGATGGATGGATGGATGATGGATGATGGATGGATGATGGATGGATGATGGATGATGGATGATGGATGATGGATGGATGATGGATGGATGGATGGATGATGGATGATGGATGATGGATGGATGATGGATGATGGATGGATGGATGATGGATGATGGATGGATGGATGGATGATGGATGATGGATGGATGATGGATGATAGATGATGGATGGATGATGGATGATGGATGGATGGATGATGGATGATGGATGGATGGATGGATGATGGATGGATGGATGATGGATGATGGATGGATGGATGGATGATGGATGGATGGATGATGGATGGATGATGGATGATGGATGATGGATGGATGGATGATGGATGGATGGATGATGGATGGATGGATGATGGATGATGGATGGATGATGGATGGATGATGGATGGATGATGGATGATGGATGGATGATGGATGGATGGATGATGGATGATGGATGGATGGATGATGGATGGATGGATGATGGATGGATGATGGATGGATGGATGATGGATGATGGATGGATGATGGATGATGGATGATGGATGATGGATGGATGATGGATGGATGGATGATGGATGATGGATGATGGATTGATGATGGATGGATGGATGGATGATGGATGGATGGATGGATGGATGATGGATGGATGGATGGATGGATGATGGATGGATGGATGGATGATAGATGGATGGATGATGGATGATAGATGGATGGATGGATGATGGATGATGGATGGATGGATGGATGATGGATGGATGATGGATGGATGGATGATGGATGATGGATGATGGATGGATGATGGATGGACGATGGATGGATGGATGATGGATGGATTATGGATGGATGATGGATTGATGGATGATGGATGATGGATGATGGATGGATGATGGATGGATGATGGATGGATGGATGGATGGATGGATGGATGGATGGATGATGGATGGATGATGGATGGATGATGGATGGATGGATGATGGATGGATGGATGATGGATGGATGATGGATGGATGGATGATGGATGGATGATGGATGGATGGATGATGGATGGATGGATGATGGATGGATGATGGATGGATGGATGATGGATGATGTCCATCAGGCTTGTCTCGTTACTCTGTATTACAGTTTAATTTATCCTTATCTCATTTATGGCAACATTGTTTGGGCAAGCACATATTCATCAAATCTACACAAATTACTCATTACTCAAAAGACATTTGTAAGAATAGCTACTTCTGCCTCCTATTTGGCCCCATCTGCCCCTTTGTTTAAAAAATTAAATTTATTATCCATCTATGATATTAACATACTTCAATCATGTGCTTTCATTTACAAATGCACTTATCTTGCAAATAGGCTTCCAAGTACTTTCAAAGATTTTTTTAAGACCAATTCGCAAATTCATAACTATAATACCAGACAATTTGAGGATCTCCATTCTTCATTCAGTCGTACCAATAGCACTCAGTTCTCCATCAAAGACAGAGGTTCCTCACTCTGGAACTCTCATATACTTATCGCAAAATCTTCACTGTCTATTAATAGTTTTAAACAGAGATTGAAGACCAGCCTTATTGACCAAGCGTCTAGAAGTGCTTCCACTTAATGTGGACTCACTTCTGCACGTGCACACCGAGAAATTGTCTGTTTATATCCATCTTTTTTGAATGCTGTTTTTTTTTTGTTTGTTTTTTTGTTCTTGCTATTAGTTCAATACAATCTATTTTTCCTGGTGAGAACTTTGAATAAGCCCATTTAGGGCTTCCTTTCTCACCTGCACATATTTTCATGTTTTTTTATGTTTATTTAAACTTTTGTACGTTTTTTTTATGTTGTGCAAATAAACAAATCAAATCAAATCAATGATGGATGATGGATGGATGGATGATGGATGATGGATGATGGATGGATGATGGATGGATGATGGATAGATGGATGATGGATGATGGATGGATGGATGGATGATGGATGATGGATGATGGATGATGGATGGATGGATGATGGATGGATGATGGATGGATGGATGGATGGATGGATGGATGGATAGATGATGGATGGATGGATGATGGATGGATGGATGGATGGATGATGGATGATAGATGGATGGATGATGGATGATGGATGGATGGATGGATGGATGGATGGATGATGGATGGATGATGGATGATAGATTGATAGATAGATAGATAGATAGATAGATAGATAGATAGATAGATAGATAGATGGATGGATGGATGGATGGATGGATGGATGGATGGATGGATGGATGGATGGATGATGGATGGATGGATGGATGGATGGATGGATGGATGGATGGATGGATGGATGGATGGATGGATAGATAGATAGATAGATAGATAGATAGATAGATAGATAGATAGATAGATAGATAGATAGATAGATAGATAGATAGATAGATAGATAGATAGATAGATAGATAGATAGATAGATAGATAGATAGATAGATAGATAGATAGATAGATAGATAGATAGATATTATTCTGTATTCAGGAGTTGGAGAGTTTGCAGAGAAACTTCGAGGAGCTGATGAAGAAAATGGAGAAGAAGAGACGGCTGAGACACCAACAATCTGTCCAGGTACGAGTCACTGTCCCTGGTCTCTGTCCATGGTTTCTGTCCATGGTTTCTGGTGAACTGCGGGAATATAAGTCCCTGGATTCTGTCCCTGGTTTCTGTCTCTGGTTTCTGGTGAATCTACGTCCCTGGTTTCCGTCCCTGGTTTCCGTCCCTGGTTTCCGTCCCTGGTTTCCGTCCCTGGTTTCCGTCCCTGATTTCCGTCCCTGGTTTCCGTCCCTGGTTTCCGTCCAGCACCAGAAGGAGGACGAGGAACTGCAGGTGGCGGAGCGGGAGGCTGACCGGAAGCTGCAGGAGTCGACGGTTGCCATGGAGACGGTGAGGGCGGAGCTGGAGCAGCTGCGTGGGCGGAGCCAGCAGCTGCAGCAGCAGGTGAAGGGATGCAGCAGGTTCAACGACTTCCTGGAGCAGACGCTGCCCATGACCCAGGTGAGACTCCCGGGGGGAGAAAAACGGTGACATTTTGGCAATAAAGTTGAAATTTCGCCTTTTTTCTCAACATTTCAACTTTTTTCTCGAAATTGTACTAGACTGCTTTCATTGTTTTGCTTTAAACATGATTTGCATTGTTCTATAATAAACCAAGTCTCTAAGCTTCAGAATATGAGAATTTAAAAATAATGGATTAGTATGATCATAATATCTTCATTTCATTTTTGCAGATTAACTCCCATCCCTGGGACACAATGGGTTTGGATGTTTGTTCCTACATGCTGTTTTTGGAAATTATATATTCCTCTTAATTAGGGCCCGAGCACTAACAGTGCTCGGGCCCTATTGTATCTGTAGGAATTTTTCTCGTTTTTATTTTTCCGATGAAATGAGGGCCTTTTTTCCCCCTAAACGTGCCCCAAAAGTCACCAAATTTTGCACCAAGCCAGGCCTGGTGAAAAATGTGATATTTAAGTGTTTGCATTAATGGGCGTGGCCTAATGGCTCAACAGCGCCCCCAAGAAAACTTTGTGCCTCAAGCCCCACAATGCGGTTTGACGTACATGCACGAAAATCGCTACACACCTGTATCATGTCGCAACTTAAAGAAAAGTCTCTTGGCGCCATGGCCGAAACCGAACAGGAAGTCGGCCATTTTGAATTATTATTATTATTCCGCCCACTTTTTTTGTCCGTTAATACGGCCCGAACCACAATGTTCACCCATGCATGTCATACATCGTTGGATACGTCTCCATCGTGGTCTCGATGGGCATTACTTTCCTCAGTCAAAAGTGTTACCGTGGCAACGCTAGATACCAAAAAGCAAAAAGAAAAGCAAAAATTCGGACGCTTATTGCTCGCCGAACTTTATCGAAGAGACATTGTTCAAATGTACAAACACTCGGCCCGATTGGTACTAAAGGACCGTACAACCTCATCATGCTACTTATTACGGTTTTTGAGATATTTAACTTTCAATAAAAAAAAAATTCCATTTGACTTTGGACGCTTGATGCTAGGCAACGGTTTATCGTACAGACATTGTTACAACATTGAAAAACCCGGGACGCGTTGTACTACAACATATTTAAGTCTCATCATGCTAGCTATTACGGTTTTTGACATATTCAACTATGCTCATTTTGATGCGAAAAATGTGATATTTCATGGTTTGCATTAATGGGCGTGGCCTAATGGCTCAACAGCGCCCCCTAGAAAACTTTGATGAACGAGGGCCCGTTCATTGCTGCTTGCAGCTTTAATTTAAGTTAAGTTTTACATGCACGGCCATGGTGTTGACTCCAGCTGTGCTGCAGTTCCAGGATGTGGATGAGCTGACCGGCCGCTTGGAGAAAATGCTGCACATCCGAGACGAGCTGTACCAGAAGGAGAGCGGAGCGCAGGAGCAGCTGATCCAGGCGAGGAGGAAGCTGCGGAAGATGGAGGAGGACCACGAGCTCTTCTGCCTGCAGATGAACCACCAGGTCTTCCATCTGCAGGGGGAGCTGGAGGAGGCCAGCAAGGAGACTCAGATCTGGGTACCAGTCGTCCTCCGTCACCACAGACTCAGATCTGGGTACCAGTCGTCCTCCAATACCCCAGACTCAGATCTGGGTACCAGTCGTCCTCCATCACCCCAGACTCAGATCTGGGTACCAGTCGTCATCCATCACTGGCCCGCTCAGCCCAGGGCTGCCCCATGACCAAATTGGGGCCTTAAGCGAAAAATTATTTTTTATAGGGGCAAAATATATATATATATATATAACGACATGCCATTTAACTTGACAACCTTTATTAATAGTAACAATTGTACTGTAAGTCTAGATACAGTCAAACAAAATAAAAAGCTTCTACCTGAAATAAATGATTAAATATTAAGTAAAAAGCTTCAACCTGAAATAAATAATTAAATATTAAATAAAAAAGCTTCAACCTGAAATAAATAATTAAATATTAAATAAAAAAGCTTCAACCTGAAATAAATAATTAAATATTAAATAAAAAAGCTTCAACCGGAAATAAATAATTAAATATTAAATAAAAAGCTTCAACCTGAAATAAATAAACAATTAAACAAATTTGAGTCAAAAATAGCCATCAATTACTCATCAAAAGGAAGTAACTTCCACCTCAATCCCCCACAAAAACACGCACGTCTGCCTTTTACAGATGCATGTCTTGTTGTTGATGCTTCTGAATAGCCAAGCCACTTTAAATTATTATTGTCATCATTATTGTTGTTGTTGTATTATTATGTACAGACTACATTCCTAAGAAAACATAATTCAGGATCAAACAGACTGATATGTCAAACTTTACATTCCAGTTTAGTTCCCTCTGTCAACAAATGCATCAGCTATTCATTTCCATCAGTATTTTTGTGTAATGCCTCCTCAAAAGCCGACTGTTGGGAATTAAATTCACCAACAGATGGCGTCATTATCTCCTTAAAATAGTCGAAAACTTCTTAACAACATAAATTGATATAAAACTTTAGCCAATATATTATATATCGGCTAAAGTTTATATCTTATATACGACCACTACCTGGTCATTTTACCACTCCTTGCTCGCTCCTGACGCAGCCCTCTGATTGGTCAGATCCTGCAGTCCTGCAGACGCAGCCCTCTGATTGGTCAGATCCTGCCTGCAGACACAGCCCTCTGATTGTTCAGATCCTGCCTGCAGACGCAGCCCTCTGATTGGTCAGATCCTGCCTGCAGACGCAGCCCTCTGATTGGTCAGATGTCAAGTGCTGTCAATCATTGGCCACGGTTACAAGATGATTTTTAATTCGGAATCAATTATTCAGAATGAAATAATTCAGAATTGGTGCGTCCGAAATGCCACACTAAAAAGTATATACTAAAAAGTATACTTCAGTTCGGCACACTTTTGAGTAAATATCAGTAGTATGCATTAATTCGGACGGACTACTCAGAGCCACACGGCTATTCCTGCCGTCGGGAGGAAGTGACGTGTCACAGCAGCAGTAGCAGCTGTTACCATGGTAACAGCAGCAGTAGCAGTAGCAGTTTAGGGAGCGGTCCAGATTCCAGCTTTGTTCTGCGTTTAGGAAGCGGTCCAGATTTGAGCTCTGTTCTGCGTTTAGGGAGCGGTCCAGATTCCAGCTCTGTTCTGCGTTTAGGGAGCGGTCCAGATTCCAGCTCTGTTCTGCGTTTACGGAGCGGTCCGGATTCCAGCTCTGTTCTGCGTTTAGGGAGCGGTCCGGATTCCAGCTCTGTTCTGCGTTTAGGGAGCGGTCCAGATTCCAGCTCTGTTCTGCGTTTAGGGAGCGGTCCAGATTCCAGCTCTGTTCTGCGTTTAGGGAGCGGTCCAGATTCCAGCTCTGTTCTGCGTTTAGGGAGCGGTCCAGATTCCAGCTCTGTTCTGCGTTTAGGGAGCGGTCCAGATTCCAGCTCTGTTCTGTGTTTAGGGAGCGGTCCGGATTCCAGCTCTGTTCTGCGTTTAGGGAGCGGTCCAGATTCCAGCTCTGTTCTGCGTTTAGGGAGCGGTCCAGATTTGAGCTCTGTTCTGCGTTTAGGGAGCGGTCCAGATTCCAGCTCTGTTCTGCGTTTAGGGAGCGGTCCAGATTCCAGCTCTGTTCTGCGTTTAGGGAGCGGTCCAGATTCCAGCTCTGTTCTGTGTTTAGGGAGCGGTCCAGATTCCAGCTCTGTTCTGCGTTTAGGGAGCGGTCCAGATTCCAGCTCTGTTCTGCGTTTAGGGAGCGGTCCAGATTCCAGCTCTGTTCTGCGTTTAGGGAGCGGTGCAGATTCCAGCTCTGTTCTGCGTTTAGGGAGCGGTCCAGATTCCAGCTCTGTTCTGTGTTTAGGGAGCGGTCCAGATTCCAGCTCTGTTCTGCGTTTAGGGAGCGGTCCAGATTCCAGCTCTGTTGTGCGTTTAGGGAGCGGCCCAGATTCCAGCTCTGTTCTGTGTTTAGGGAGCGGTCCGGATTCCAGCTCTGTTCTGTGTTTAGGGAGCGGTCCGGATTCCAGCTCTGTTCTGCGTTTAGGGAGCGGTCCAGATTAGACCGGTCCTCGGCCTCTCCCTTCAGCTTGTGTCTCCCCCTGCAGGAGAGGCAGTGGAACCACATCCAGGACACGGCGGCCAGGAAGATGCTGGAGGCGGGCCAGATCAAGCTGGCCACCCTGAACCTGTACGACCAGGTGGGGGGGGTGGTGGACATTAACGGGCCGTACTTCCACAAGACGGAGGAGCAGCTGGAGCAGGTTGGTCCCCCGCAGACGCAGATCTGGAGCACATGAGCTGGTCCACGTCACATTCTGTCTCCTTTCAGATCAAGATAAGCATCCAGAAGAAAAACGCCTTTTTGAAAGAATACAAGTCGTCCTTACAGACGCCGATGGTCAAGAAGGTTCCGTAAGCCGAGCAGTGAGACGCCGAAGCAACAGACCCATCTCACCTGTTCCTGCTTTACTGTTGTTTATTAAAAAGCTGTTTCAAATCAAATCAAATCAATCTATTCCCGTCATTACATGCAGTCAAAATTGGGGTTATTACTAATATTCCGGTTACTGAAACATTCGGAATATTCCGTTTACATGGTGATTAATCATTCGGGATATCTGGATCAAACCAGCGATGCGCGGAGAACATCATGACACAATTCCCGTCATTTCTGCTTCTTCTTCCTGTATCCAAATCCAAAACAAATGCTGCTTCGCGCAACTTTTCGCTCACCTTCTTGTAAATCTGGCTATCCCGGTACTTTCTACCGTCTATAAATGCAGAAATGTTCATATCCTTCATTACATTTATGAAGTGATTAGTCTCCTCCTGGTCTTTGTTTCTCCGTGTTTATAAGAACTTCCTGGACTCAAAAGACCAGGATTCCTTGTGAACAGAACATGTGCAGAAAACAAATTCCTGTTCCGTTTGATGGGGATATTCCGTTAGGCGTTTACATGACCGAATATTCAGGTTTTAAAAGGAGTAACCCAGGGGTCATATTGGGGTTTTTAAAAACCGAAATATGAGCAAATTCCATTTATTCAAAGGGGTTATTGGTGTTTACATGGCCGTGTAAAACTGGGTTATTGCTAATATTCAGGTTTTAAAAGGGTTATTGATGCATGGAAACGTTGTCATAGACACAGCAACACTCATTGATAACATATATACAAATGCTATAGAAAAACAAATAACATCTGGATTACTCATAAACGACATAACTGATCATCTCCCTGTCTTTGCTATATTACCATACAACCTCAAAATAGAAGTAAACAAACAAATCATTCCTATGAAATAACACGACAAAAAACACTTGAGGCCATAAATGCTCTTAAAGCTCCAGACACAAACTTGGAGTGAAGTCTACAACGAAACAGAAACACGATATAAAAAATATAAGAACAAACTAACCTATATATATATATATATATATATATATATATATATATATATATATATATATATATATATATATATATATATATATATATATACATATATATATATATATATATATATATATATATATATATATATATATATATATATATATATATATATATATATATATATATATATATATATATAAGAATAAGTAAGAAGGATTATTATCATAAACTATTGGAACGACAGAAAAACAACATTCAAGGAACCTGGAAATGACTGAACAGTCTAATTAAGAAAGGCACAGGAAAACCACAATACCCAAAGTTTTTTAAAAAGGACAATACAATAAAGGAAAACACAAAAGAAATCGCAAATGACTTCAACAATTTCTTTGTAAATGTAGGACCAAACTTAGCAAAGGTGATTGAGGAGCTGAGAGAAAAGGACGAAGACGAAGATCATCGATCAGAATCCACACTCCATCATCATCGCTAACGTTAATGAACAAGATAAATATTGAAAATTGTTAACTATCTGAAAAATAAAAAATCAACTGACTATACAAATATAGACATGACCTTAGTCAAAAATATAATTGATACTATTGTAAAAACCTTTTACCCATATTTAAAACCAATCATTCTTAAAAGCAGTATGGATTGTATCTAAAGTGACTTGAGTTTAAAGTGACTTGAGCAAATAATGCATATTACAATAATGAAATACCAGCGATGGTGATATTATGGTACTGAGAGGATCCAAGTTGTGTGACATACAAAGTGCGTGTTTTATTGCACATTGCCCGGTATGTACGAATTAAAACATAATTAAAGCTGCAAGCAGCGATGAACGGGCCCTCGCGCGTGCAATTTTCACCAATAAAAGTCAAGGACTCAAAACTAAGTCCGATGACACCACCAAGACTCTTTATTTCAAACCATTCAAAAGTTATAGCAGAAAGTAGGAACTATCAAATATGGACCAATCAGCTTTTTGGCATCTATCGTCGCCACGGTAACGTTTTTGACTGAGAAAAGTAATGCGCATCGTCGTGCGTGAACTTTGAATGACCTTTGAAAAATAAGTTATCTTCAAAACAAAAGCAGCACAAACGACATTTCTTTCTGCACAAACCAGCACTAACGCAGCACAAACGGTTGAAAATATTTTCACTGAATTTTGCGTGGGGTGGGAGGCCAGCTTCAAGCAGGTTGGTGCTGGTGCTGCTGCATATCATGTAAACATGTTATAAATGTGTTATAAACATGTTATACGTTAGTAAATAACTGAACCTACCCTCCACTTTGTGTTATAAACATGTAACAACTGTGTTATAAAGCAAATAACTGAAAAGACCCCCCCCTTTGTGTTATAAACGTGTAATAAATGTGTTATAAATTAGTAAATAACTGAAAAGACCCCCCCTTTGTGTTATAAACATGTAACAAACATGTTATAAATTAGTAAATAACTGAAAAGACCCCACCTTTGTGTTATAAACATGTTATAAAAATGTTATAAATTAGTCAATAACAGAAAAGACCCCCCCCCTTTGTGTTATAAACATGTTATGAAAATTTTATAAATTAGTGAATAACTGAAAAGACCCCCCCCCCCTTTTGTGTTATAAACATGTAATAAATGTGTTATAAATTAGTAAATACCTGAAAAGACCCCCCTTTGTGTTATAAACATGTTGTAAAAATATTAATTAGTGAATAACTGAAAAGACCCCCCCCCCCTTGGTGTTATAAATATGTTATAAAAATATTATAAATTAGTAAATAACTGAAAAGACCCCCTTTGTGTTATAAACATGTTATGAAAATATTATAAATTAGTAAATAACTGAAAAGACCCCCCCCCTTTGTGTTATAATCATGTTATAAAAATGTTATAAATTAGTAAATAACTGAAAAGACCCCCCCTTTGTGTTATAAACATGTTGTAAAAATATAAATTAGTCTAACTGAAAAGACCCCACCTTTGTGTTATAAACATGTAATACATGTGTTATAAACATGTTACAAATTAGTAAATAACTGAAAAGACCCCCCTTTGTGTTATAAACATGTTATAACAATTTTATAAATTAGTAAATAACTGAAAAGACCCCCCCCCTTTGTGTTATAAATATGTTTTAACAATTTTATAAATTAGTAAATAACTGAAAAGACCCTACTTTGTTATAAACATGTAGTACATGTGTTATAAACAATTTTATAAATTAGTAAATAACTGAAAAGACACCCCTTTGTGTTATAAACATGTAATAAACATGTTATAAATTAGTAAATAAGTGAAAAGACTCCACCTTTGTGTTATAAACATGTTTTAACAATTTTATAAATTAGTAAATAACTGAAAAGACCCCCCTTTTGTGTTATCAAATCAAATCAAATCAAATCAAACTTTATTTGTAAAGCACCTTTCATACAAAAAATGTAACACAAAGTGCTTTCCACAAACATATACATAACATAAAACATAAACATAAAATGTATTAATGCAGGATAAAATACACTAATAGAGTTTAAAAAGTATAACATAACGTAAAATCCTAAAAGTATTTCTAAAAAGCAAGACATTAAAAACTAAAGGAATAAGACAGTAAAATGTATAAAATAGACCATAAATAACGACTAAAATATTTAGATAAAACATTAAGATAAAACAATGAAAATAAATTATGATAAAAAAAGGATAAACTAAATATAAAACAGAGCAGTAACATCCAATAAAAATAAGGGTGAGCATAAAAAATTTAAAAGAGTTAAATGAGTCAGTTAAAAGCCTGATTAAAGAGATGGGTCTTGAGCCTCTTTTTAAAAACATCAACAGTCTCTGCGGCCCTGAGGTTCTCCGGGAGGCTGTTCCACAATCGGGGACCATAAAAACTGAATGCCGCCTCCCCGTGTGTCCTGGTTCTAACTTTTGGTATGGTTAAAAGGCACCGGAGGACCTCAGGGTCCGCGAGGGTTTATAGGGTAAAAGTAGTGCAGACAAATAAGAAGGCCCAAGACCGTTAAGACACTTAAAAACTAGTAAAATAACCTTAAAATCAACCCTGAAGCGCACGGGGAGCCAATGCAGCGATTTTAAAACAGGTGTAATGTGCTCCCGCCCTCTGGTCCTCGTCAGCACGCGTGCGGCTGAGTTCTGTAATAATTGTAGATTGTACATGTTCTTTTTGGGAAGACCAGAGAGCAGGGCGTTACAGTAATCTAAACGACATGAGATAAAAGCATGCATTAGCACCTCCGTACTAGCCTGAGAGAGAAACGGGCGGACTCTGGCTATTTTGGTGGTAAAAGATGGTAAAAACCGATCTTTGTTATGTTTTTAATATGTGGAATAAAAGTGAGCTCAGAGTCAAAAATCACGCCCAGATTTTTAACTGATTTTGAGGGTTTAAAATCCTGTAACTTTGGTAAAAGTTTCTCTCTCTGGCCTTCAGGACCGATGAGTAAAACCTCTGTTTTGCCCTGGTTGAGCTGTAGGAAGTTTGCTGCCATCCATGACTTGATGTCTAAAATACAGTTAAAAAGGGCATCAATTGGCCCAGTGTCATCAGGAGACACGGCGATGTACTGTTGCGTATCGTCAGCGTAACTATGGAAGCTGATGCCGTGTCTCCTGATGACGTCCCCACGGGGCAGCATGTACAGATTAAAAAGAGTTGGACCTAAAATTGACCCTTGGGGAACCCCACACCTTATCTTATAGATTCCTGAGGAACATGTATCCATACTTACAAAGAAACTTCGATCAGTGAGGTAGGACGTGAACCATTTAAGAACAGTACCAGAGAGGCCGACCAGGTGCCTTAGTCTATTTAATAAAATGTGATGATCTACTGTATCGAAGGCGGCGGTTAGATCCAGCAGAACCAAGACTGTGAGTTTTTGGTTATCTAAATTGCACCTGATGTCATTTAAAATCTTTAAAAGTGCTGTCTCTGTACTGTGGTTCATCCTAAAACCGGACTGATGAGCCTCTAAAATGTGTGTTGAGTTTAAAAATTCATTCACTTGATTAAAAACAAGTTTTTCTAAAATTTTACTTAAAAACGGTAAGTTGGATACAGGCCGGTAGTTATTTAAAGCATTAATCTTCTTCAGAAGGGGCTTCACCACCGCCGTTTTAAAGGAGGCGGGGAAGACACCCATCTGAAGAGATAACTGACCAAATACAGCAGCTGTTCCTCAAATGATCCAGAGTGTTTTAAAAAACGGTGTGGGAATGGGGTCTAAAAGGCAGGTTTTGGGCTTTACCTTGGAGAAAACTCGACCGGACACTTGGTCGCATCAACCAAGGCAAAACTCTCCAGTGTTTCCTCAGATAAAAGCATTGATCCAGGTGTATTCAGAGTTAAAATCTGTTGAGATAAAAGACTGGATCTAATGTCATCAATTTAACCCCTGAAGTGGTCTGCAAAATCCTCACAGTAATGGTCTGTTGCTGTCTTATGGGATCTGTTGGGGTTTCCATTTGTTAAAAAATCTATTGTTGAGAATAGGAATTTGGAATTTTTTTTGTTATTTAAAGTTTGGTTTTTGATGTGCAGCCGACAAATCTGCAGCAACTGCGTCATGCCATGATGTCAATATGGACCAAACTCTCTGAGAAATGTTTCCAGTACCTTGATAAATCTATGCCACGAAGGATTAACGCAGTTCTGAAGGGAAAAGGGCGTCAAACCCAGTACTAGCAAGGTGTACCTAATAAATTGGCCATTGATTGTATATAGACTCCTCTGTAACCCTCAGGACACCACTGTTTAAAGGTTAGGAGGAGTTATGCAACATTGCCACCTTCGGAATTTTACGCAGACAGTCCAGGTCATAATTCACCCTGAAGTCCAGAAAAGCACTGATGTCCAAGTTAATTCAAAACAGAGCAAAGCAAAGAAGCAGCATTGTTGAGGTTAGGGTCCCCCAGCATCTAGTCATCTAGTCCTGCCTTTTGCTGCAAAGCGGACAGACAAACCTCAGTCCCATTGAATCAGGTTTTGCCCTGTGTTGCCGAAATTATGACGTTTAAGTGCCACATCTGTGCGATGGTGGTATAGTGGTGAGCATAGCTGCCTTCCAAGCAGTTGACCTGGGTTCGATTCCTGGCCATCGCAGCATGGTTTTTGTGAAAAATCTGAATTTTCACATTTCAACATTCATCCATCATGTTTGGATTTTGGAGAGATATAAACAAAGAGGTCACTTCCACTGGATACAGGGCTGGATATGCCACCTCACTACTTTCCTCTCAGGACCACCCATCGAAGGGGATGTAGCTCAGTGGTAGAGCGCATGCTTTGCATGTATGAGGCCCCAGGTTCAATCCCTGGCATCTCCATTAATTGTGTTAATAAACTGCATGAAGTAAGAAACAGTAATCAGCAACACTTATTGTTACATAAAGGATGAATTATGTTCACAGTTAGACAATCTCAAAGACGAATTGGACTTGCTGCTTGCTATTTAACATCAATGCTTTCAAAAAGCTTTAATGGTCATGATGAGTATATATGGGACACATACAGGTATGCGTTTACACTCACCAGCCACTTTATTAGGTAAAATAATGTCTCCAACTGCACTTCAATGAAAATTTCTAACCAGCCAATCACATGGCAGCAACTCAATGCAATTAGGCACCTAGACATGGTCAAGAGAATCTCCAGTAGTTCTAACCAAGCATCGGAATGGGGAAGTGGCAAGGCAAGGCAAATTTATTTATATAGCAAAATTCAACACAAGGGAATTCAAAGTGCTTTACATTTACATTAAAAGCGGCAAGACATAATTAGACAGTAAATAACAAATAGGTAAGAATATGAAAAGAAGTAAAATAATAAAAAGCACAAGCTGTTAAAAACAAGGGCAGTAGAATTCAGCAGGTAAGTTTAATTTAAGTTTACGCTTCAGTAAACAGTAATGTTTTTAGGCCTGATTTAAAGGAGCTGACAGTTGGAGCAGACCTCAGGTCTACAGGAAGTTTGTTCCACCGGTGGGGAGCAGAATAACTGAACGCTGCCTCACCTTGCTTGGTTCTGGTTCTTGGGAACCACAAAAACCAGATCCAGATGAACCTCAGGGGTCTGGGAGCTTCATAATAGATCAACCATGTATTTTGGTCCAAGACCATTCAGCAGAGGTGTCAAGTAACAAAGTACAAATACTTTGTTACCTTACTTAAGTAGAAATTTTGGTTATCTATACTTCACTGGAGTAATTATTTTTCAGACGATTTTTTACTTTTACTCCTTACATTTTCACGCAATTATCTGTACCTTTTACTCCTTACATTTTAAAAACAGCCTCGTTACTCTATTTCATTTTGGCCTTAAAAAAAAAAAACTATCCAGTTAAATTGCGCCATCCGGATAGAGTGAATTTGGTTGTGGTTGTTTCAGATGTTCTTGTCCAGTTTTGTTCTTACATCCGTTCCCTCAGATTCCTGCAACTAAACTTGGATGTACATTCCAATAAAGGTTAGGATAAATGATAACATGCCTCTGAAGTATGTTTTTGCACCATTACAATACTTATAGGCAACTAGTCATCATATCTTCTGCTCTCTGAAACACATGTTAATGCTCAATAGTACACATATATGGTTCTTTAATATATTTGCATTATACTAAGATGCATTCATTTTCAATGGCTTTTGTCCTTAATGGCTTTTTTCCCCCTTACATTACTTTTACTTTTATACTTTAAAGCAGCACAACGTAACTTTCAGCTTTTCTGAGTTTGGCGGCATCTTTTGGACAAAAGCGGTAGTGCTTTACCAGAAAGAACACTACGTTTCCGAATAAGCACCAGCGCGTACTGCTGGAAAACTCCTGTCCCGTCGCGTGCATTTGTTTTGAGAGAAGACGGGACGCTTTTCTGTTTCACCAAGTGAACAGACGGAACCCAAAAAAAAAGATGTTAAACTGCTGGAAAGGAACTGGAATTTACCGGGATACCTCAATCAAGGAAGCCAGGGAGCGGTATATGGAGAAAATAATGATTATTAACGGTTTGGATCCATATGAAATCACTACTAAAGAATGGAGCTCCTCATCGGAACTGCACTCTTTAGAAAGGATTTACTGCCGCAGTTCTGCACAACCCACGTCTTACTACCTTGTTTAGGAGAGTTTGGCAGCTGCTTTGGTAAATGTTTGACTCGCCATGTGTTTCAATAAATTTGTATAATAGTACAACATACAGTGTTTTGTATCCCTCTTACTTCTCTTTTCTTTTTTTTTGACTGCTATATTATGTTGAAGAGGCTCCGAGGCGTGAGCGATATTTTTGTTTTCCTCGTGAGATTATTTTTTTCCTCTGCAGCTCCAAATAAGAGTTAATATTTTTTCCTCAACAAACTAGTTTTATCTGAAGATTGGGGTTAATTGCACCACAGAGAGCTGGCCAGCAACTGCGTTTAGCTGGCGAAGTGGGGAATAAAACCCGTGTTTTGATCCGACCCGGTCTGTGTGAGTGTTTCTGGTTTAAGGCTGATTTATGGTTCTGCGTTAAATCGACGCAGATCCTACGGCGTAGGGTACGCGGCACCACGCACCGTACATTATGCGTCGCCACGTACGTTGCGCGTCACCACGTACCCTATGCCGTAGGTCTGCGTCGATTTAACGCAGAACCATACTTCAGGCTTTACTGTGTGAAAGGTTTGGTCGTTACAGCCGCGATCCAAGCGAGCCGACGACTCTTTCACTCTTTTACTCTGTTATATCAGATACTTGGCCTGCGTGGTTCTGCCTCCGAGCAGGAAACCGGTGAAAAGTTAAACCATTAGCGATCTTTTTCCCACGTCTGTTATGTGTGGAGCTGCTGCAGCCACAATGCAGCAACGGGTTACCAGCTTCTGCGGAGCTGTGCTCCAAGCCCCGCCCATTTTGATCTCGACTGCGAATCGGGAAGGATGGGGAAGTGACGTATGCCGTAAAGCAGTCAAAGCCGTAAAGATTTGTAGTTTTTTAGTGTGGCAGGGTTCCCACCATGCTCCTCAAAGTTACATAGTGCCAGTGAAGGCGATACAGACCCCTCAGACCATGACAGAGGTTCATTAAACCTGTTGGAAGTTGATGTACCATCACAATGACTCTGGAAATATGATATTATGGTGGAAAAGTTACGTAGTGTCGCATTGCTGATCTCAAACCTATAGATCTATAGATCTCAAACCTATAGAATACCTTTGGGATGTGGTGGAAGGGGAGATTCACATCATGGATGTGCAGCCAACAAATCTGCAGCAACTGCGTTATGCCATCATGTCAATATGGACCAAACTCTCTGAGAAATGTTTCCAGAACCTTGTTAAATCTATGCCACAAAGGATTAACGCAGTTCTGAAGGGAAAAGGCCGTCAAACCCAGTACTATCAAGGTGTACCTAATACATTGGCCATTGATTGTATATAGACTCATCTCTAACCCTCAGGACACCATTGTTCAAAAGCAATCCGGGAAGATTGATCCAGTGGGGCTCAAAGGAGCAGGATCCTGAAATCTGGTTCTTTCAAGTAAGGGTGAATAAATATATATCCAGTTTACAATCAGCCCATGCATTTAAACGCTTTATTCTGGCTAATCAAATTTAAACTCTCTGTTTAAAGGTTAGGAGGAGTTATGCAACATTGCCACCTTCGGAATTTCACGCAGACAGTCCAGGTCATAATTCACCCTGAAGTCCAGAAAAGCACTGATCCATCCCATCCATCGTCCGCCGCTTATCCGTTCCCGGGTCGCGGGGGCAGCAGTCAACAGGGATGCCCAGACTTCCCTCACCCCAGACACTTCCTCCAGCTCCTCTGAGGGGAGTCCGAGGCGTTCCCAGGCCAGCCGAGAGACATAGTCTCTCCAGCGTGTCCTGGGTCTTCCCCGGGGTCTCCTCCTGGTGGGACATGCCTGGAACACCTCCCTAGGGAGAAAACACTGATGTCCAAGTTAATTCAAAACAGAGCAAAGCAAAGAAGCAGCATTGTTGAGGTTAGGGTCCCCCAGCATCTAGTCATCTAGTCCTGCCTTTTGCTGCAAAGCGGACAGACAAACCTCAGTCCCATTGAAATCCGGTTTTGCCCTGTGTTGCCGAAATTATGAGGTTTAAGTGCCCCATCTGTGCGATGGTGGTATAGTGGTGAGCATAGCTGCCTTCCAAGCAGTTGACCCAGGTTCGATTCCCACCATCTCCATTAATTGTGTTAATAAACTGCATGAAGTAAGAAAGAGTAATCTGTCCCATTGAAATCCGGTTTTGCCTTGTGTTGCCGAAATTATGAGGTTTAAGTGCCCCATCTGTGCGATGGTGGTATAGTGGTGAGCATAGCTGCCTTCCAAGCAGTTGACCCAGGTTCGATTCCCACCATCTCCATTAATTGTGTTAATAAACTGCATGAAGTAAGAAAGAGTAATCTGTCCCATTGAAATCCGGTTTTGCCCTGTGTTGCCGAAATTATGAGGTTTAAGTGCCCCATCTGTGCGATGGTGGTATAGTGGTGAGCATAGCTGCCTTCCAAGCAGTTGACCCAGGTTCGATTCCCACCATCTCCATTAATTGTGTTAATAAACTGCATGAAGTAAGAAAGAGTAATCAGCAACACTTATTGTTACATAAAGGACGAATTATGTTCACAGTTAGACAAACTCACAAGATGAATTGGACTTGCTGCTTGCTATTTAACATCAATGGCTTCAAAAAGCTTGAATGGTCATGAGGAGTATATATGGTACACATACATACATACTGTATGTATGCATTTACACTCACCAGCCACTTTATTAGGCAAAATAACGTCTCCAACTGCACTTCAATGAAAATTTCTAACCAGCCAATCACATGGCAGCAACTCAATGCAATTAGGCACCTAGACATGGGCCGTTTCCGAATTCAGACACTACCGCACTACATGCTACATACTGCAAAGGTTGGCATGGTTGTTGGTAACAGACGGGCTGGTCTGAGTATTTCAGAACGTGCCGATCTACTGGGATTTTCACCCAAAAACCTCTCTGGGGTTTACAGAGAATGGTCGGAAAAAGAGAAAATATCCAGTGAGCGGTAGTGCCTTGGGGGCAAATGCCTTGTGGTTGCCAGAAGTCAGAAGAGAATGGCCAGACTGGTTGTACCTGATAGAAAGGCAACAGTAACTCAAACAACCACTCGTTACAACTGAGGTATGCCGAAGAGCATCTCTGAACGCACAACACGTCGAACCTTGAGGCGGATGGGCCTCAGCAGCAGAACCACACTGGGTACCACTCCTGTCAGCTAAGAACAGGAAACTGAGACTACATATCACTCAGGCTCACCAAATTTGGACAACAGAAGTTTGAACGCTTTGTTGAACATGACAATGAGTTCACTGTCCTCAAATGGCCTCCACAGTCACCAGATCTCAAATCTATAGAACACCTTTGGGATGTGGTGGAAGGGGAGATTAACATCATGGATGTGCAGCCGACAAATCTGCAGCAACTGCGTTATGTCATCATGTCAATATGGACCAAACTCTCTGAGAAATGTTTACAGTACCTTGTTAAATCTATGCCACGAAGGATTAACGCAGTTCTGAAGGGAAAAAGGCGTCCGACCCAGTACTAGTGGTGAGCATAGCTGCCTTCCAAGCAGTTGACCCGGGTTCGATTCCCGGCCATCGCAGCATGGCTTTTGTGAAACATCTGAATTTTCACATTTCAACATTCATCCATCAGGTTTGGATTTTGGAGGGATAGAAATAAAGAGGATACTTCCACTGGTGCCCCCCTGCAGCATAGTCCTATAGCAGCATATCTACCGCAAAGCTATATTTGAGACTAACTATTATAGTCTTGTTCTATAGCTGCAACTATAACTACTGACTCTAATAGACTAGAGTTTACACTACCTAGGGATTAACCAACAAAAGAGGAAAGACATGAGAGGAAGTTGTTGGAGACATCCTGCATTTGATGTTTTCAGCCATGCTGCAGAAGAACTGTCCTGCATTGATCCTCACAATTCTTGGATTGTCATGCAGGGCTACATTCTTGAAGCACCCCTCTGTCTGAGCTTGAAGAACCCTTTTTGTGTATGGGCCTGGTAAGGAAAGCATTGACTCAAAGACTCGAACCTGTCGAGTCAGCAGCTTGTCTGTTTCAGGCAGCGTCATGTCTCTCTTTTGGAGCAGCCTCGACAGATCACTGAGTTCTGTGAGGGCATCATACATCACTCCAAGATTGACAACAAAGGACATTGAGGTGAGAACATAATTGAGTCCCTTGTATTTTGCTCTCTCTCTTGAATCCCTTGAGATATCACTGGCAGCACTGGAGACATGTGCCTGAAGAGCTTTGTAGCTTTCCCAGACAGCTTTTACAGTCCTCTCACTTGAAGCGACATTAGACATTTGATCCACTTTAAATGGACCCGAGATTGTTTCATATCACAGTTTGCTCCGTTTGGACATGTGTCAAACTCATCTCAAAAGACAGATGAGTGTGAAATGTCCCTGCCGTGTGCATTGGTGCGTGCCTGTAATCCAAGATATTGGGAGGTTGAGGATGGTGGATTGTTTGAGCTCAGAGCTGCAGTGGACTATGCCGATCGCACAATTTAAGGAATGACAGCATATACATAGTTTCAGAAAGATTCCTGTAACAGTCAATATTTGTTGTTTTTACCAAAACAACGATCATCACAAAGACGGTTTAGTATTTGATATAACATGCAGTCATCAACATATCTTTGAAGCCTTGATGGCAGTGGTGGGATTTGAACCCACGCCTCTTCCGAGACTGGAGCCTAACAGGTGCCTTCGGATCGGCCGGCTGGAAAGTTGATTTAATGCTGATCATTGACGAATGAGACGGCTGAAAAGTTGATTTAATGTTGACCATTGACCAATGAGACGACTGGAAAGTTGATAAAATGTTGACCAATAACCAATGAGACGGCTGTAAAGTTGACGCGCGTTGTACCCCCGAAACAAACCCATAGAAAGCGTGTTAAATTCTTCGGAAAAATTCATTATCTCATGCTGTGCAACTTCTGAAATATTAAAAAACCTTCTACAAATGTTCTTGTTGGTCTTTTGCTTATGTGCAAATGTAACACCTGTAATGATCAGTGTTGTGCATGAACGAGTTCAAATGAACGCATTCATTGAACACATTCATTTCTGTGAGAACGTTGAACTGAACGCAACATATTTGAAAATATAGAACTTGAACGTGAAATTGTTAATTCTGCAGATCATGAACTGGAATTTGAACTGTTCAGATTATGTGACTTTCAGCTTCACTGTTTAGGTCCAATTATTACGGAATAATCCTTCTCATTTCACCAGCGGGCAGCGCGCAAATTTAAAGCCCAGTGCAGTCTTTACGAATGAAGCATGGTTTATGGTTCTGCGTTAAGTCGACGCCATAGCCTACGGCGTAGGGTACGCGGCGACGGGCACCGTACAGTGAAGACTCTGCGTTGGTGTAACGCGGAACCATAAATCAGCACTTGACAGGTGAAAAGAGACGTCGCGGACACAGCGTCAGCAAGCCGCCAGATGATGATCCGCTTATTATTATCTGCGCGAATTTTACACATCGTCTCCAGAGTCCGACGGTAGAAATCTAACCTTTCTGTGCAAATTATTTCCAGCTGTGCAGAGAAAACCAGTCTGAACGTCTGCATTGTGTTTAATTCATTCAATCAACTTGGCACATGAAAAGGTAAGCTCTTTAATTATATGTTATCAGCAATTGATAAAATCGGTTATTTGGTTTCATTTAGATCAATTTCATCTTTTGATTCAATTCCATTTAACAGTTGCATAAAAAGTTTTTCTCAGTGCCCCCTGGATGGACAAGTTGTCTATAAGGAGACGTCATTTTCAGCCTGTGGGGTCACGTGTTTTTGAAATCCACAACCTTTCACACATGCATGGGTTCGAATCCCGACCTTTATTTTCAAAAAGATGCAAAGAAATTTAAATATATCAGAAGGATGTGCTTGGAAAAGCTGCGCTTTTTTCTTATTTCTCTCTTTTTTCCTCCCTTTTCTCTTTTTCCCTTCCTTTTCTTCTTCCCCCCTTCACCCCTTTTTCCCCCATTTCACCTGGCCGATTGTTCCCCAGCCTGCCTAACAGGTGCCTTCGGATCGGCCGGCTGGAAAGTTGATTTAATGCTGATCATTGACGAATGAGACGGCTGAAAAGTTGATTTAATGTTGACCATTGACCAATGAGACGACTGGAAAGTTGATAAAATGTTGACCAATAACCAATGAGACGGCTGTAAAGTTGACGCGCGTTGTACCCCCGAAACAAACCCATAGAAAGCGTGTTAAATTCTTCGGAAAAATTCATTATCTCATGCTGTGCAACTTCTGAAATATTAAAAAACCTTCTACAAATGTTCTTGTTGGTCTTTTGCTTATGTGCAAATGTAACACCTGTAATGATCAGTGTTGTGCATGAACGAGTTCAAATGAACGCATTCATTGAACACATTCATTTCTGTGAGAACGTTGAACTGAACGCAACATATTTGAAAATATAGAACTTGAACGTGAAATTGTTAATTCTGCAGATCATGAACTGGAATTTGAACTGTTCAGATTATGTGACTTTCAGCTTCACTGTTTAGGTCCAATTATTACGGAATAATCCTTCTCATTTCACCAGCGGGCAGCGCGCAAATTTAAAGCCCAGTGCAGTCTTTACGAATGAAGCATGGTTTATGGTTCCGCGTTAAGTCGACGCCATAGCCTACGGCGTAGGGTACGCGGCGACGGGCACCGTACAGTGAAGACTCTGCGTTGGTGTAACGCGGAACCATAAATCAGCACTTGACAGGTGAAAAGAGACGTCGCGGACACAGCGTCAGCAAGCCGTCAGATGATGATCCGCTTATTATTATCTGCGCGAATTTTACACATCGTCTCCAGAGTCCGACGGTAGAAATCTAACCTTTCTGTGCAAATTATTTCCAGCTGTGCAGAGAAAACCAGTCTGAACGTCTGCATTGTGTTTAATTCATTCAATCAACTTGGCACATGAAAAGGTAAGCTCTTTAATTATATGTTATCAGCAATTGATAAAATCGGTTATTTGGTTTCATTTAGATCAATTTCATCTTTTGATTCAATTCCATTTAACAGTTGCATAAAAAGTTTTTCTCAGTGCCCCCTGGATGGACAAGTTGTCTATAAGGAGACGTCATTTTCAGCCTGTGGGGTCACGTGTTTTTGAAATCCACAACCTTTCACACATGCATGGGTTCGAATCCCGACCTTTATTTTCAAAAAGATGCAAAGAAATTTAAATATATCAGAAGGATGTGCTTGGAAAAGCTGCGCTTTTTTCTTATTTCTCTCTTTTTTCCTCCCTTTTCTCTTTTTCCCTTCCTTTTCTTCTTCCCCCCTTCACCCCTTTTTCCCCCATTTCACCTGGCCGATTGTTCCCCAGCCTGCCTAACAGGCGCCTTCGGATCGGCCGGCTGGAAAGTTGATTTAATGCTGATCATTGACGATTGAGACGGCTGGAAAGTTGATTTAATGTTGACCATTGACCAATGAGACGGCTGGAAAGTTGATAAAATGTTGACCAATAACCAATGAGACGGCTGTAAAGTTGACGCGCGTTGTACCCCCGAAACAAACCCATAGAAAGCGTGTTAAATTCTTCGGAAAAATTCATTATCTCATGCTGTGCAACCTGAAATCTGGTTGTTTCAAATAAGGGTGAATAAATATATATTCAGTTTACAATCACCCATGAATTTAAACACTTTATTCTGGCTAATCAAATTTACCCTCTCTGTTTAAAGGTTAGGAGGAGTTATGCAACATTGCCACCTTCGGAATTTCACGCAAACAGTCCAGGTCATAATTCACCCTGAAGTCCAGAAAAGCACTGATGTCCAAGTTAATTCAAAACAGAGCAAAGCAAAGAGGCAGCATTGTTGAGGTTAGGGTCCCCCAGCATCTAGTCATCTAGTCCTGCCTTTTGCTGCAAAGCGGACAGACAAACCTCAGTCCCATTGAAATCCGGTCTTGCCCTGTATTGCCGAAATTATGACGTTTAAGTGCCACATCTGTGCGTTGGTGGTATAGTGATGAGCATAGCTGCCTTCCAAGCAGTTGACCCGGGTTTGATTCCCGGCCATCGCAGCATGGCTTTTGCGAAAAATCTGAATTTTCACATTTCAACATTGATCCATCAGGTTTGGATTTTGGAGGGATAGAAATAAAGATACTTACACTGGATACAGGGCTGGATATGCCACGTCACTACTTTCCTCTCAGGACCACCCATCGAAGGGGATGTAGCTCAGTGGTAGAGCGCATGCTTTGCATGTATGAGGCCCCGGGTTCAATCCCTGGCATCTCCATTAATTGTGTTAATAAGTAAGAAACAGTAATCACCAACACTTTTTGTTACATAAAGGATGAATTATGTTCACAGTTAGACAAACTCACAAGATTTATTGGACTTGCTGCTTGCTATTTAACATCAATGCCTTCAAAAAGCTTTAATGGTCATGAGGAGTATATATGGGACACATACATATGTATGCATTTACACTCACCAGCCACTTTATTAGGTAAAATAACGTCTCCAACTGCACTTCAATGAAAATTTCTAACCAGCCAATCACATGGCAGCAACTCAATGTAATTAGGCACCTAGACATGGTCAAGAGAATATCTTGTAGTTCTAACCAAGCATCGGAATGGGGAAGTGAGGTGATTTCAGTGACTTTGAACGTGGCATGGTTGTTGGTAACAGACGGGCTGGTCTGAGTATTTCAGAACGTGCCAATATACTGGGATTTTCACCCAAAAACCTCTCTGTGGTTTACAGAGAATGGTCGGAAAAAGAGAAAATATCCAGTGAGCGGTAGTTCCTTGGGGGCAAATGTCTTGTGGTTACCAGAGGTCAGAACACATTGAATCCTGAGGCGGATGGGCCTCAGCAGCAGAACCACACTGGGTACCACTCCTGTCAGCTAAGAACAGGAAACTGAGACTACATTTCACTCAGGCTCACCAAATTTGGACAACAGAAGTTTGAAAAAAGTTTTCATGGTATGATGAGTCTCAACATCGGCTGCGACATTCGGATGGTATGGTCAGAATTTGGCATAAACAACAAGAAAGCATGGATCCATCCTGCCTTGTATTAACGGTTAATGCTGATGGTGGTGGTGTAATGGTTTGGGGGATATTTTCCTGGCACTCTTTGAGCCCATCAGTACCAATTTAGCATTGTGCCAATGCCACAGCCAACCCGTACATTGTTGCTGACCATGTCCATCCCTTTATGGCCGCAGTGTACCCATTTTCTGATGGCTACTTCCAGCAGGTTAACGCAACGTGTCATAAAGCCTGAGTCATCTCAGACCACTTTGTTGAACATGACAATGAGTTCACTGTCCTCAAATGGCCTGCACAGTCACCAGATCTCAAACCTATAACCTATAGCCTAAATTATGATGTTTAAGTGCCTCATCTGTGCGATGGTGGTATAGTGGTGAGCATAGCTGCCTTCCAAGCAGTTGACCCGGGTTCGATTCCCGGCCATTGCAGCATGGCTTTTGTGAAAAATCTGAATTTTTACATTTCAACATTCATCCATAAGGTTTGGATTTTGGAGGGATAGAAATAAAGAGCTCACTTCCACTGGATACAGGGCTGGATATGCCACTTCACTACTTTCCTCTCAGGACCGCCCATCGAAGGGGATGTAGCTCAGTGGTAGAGCGCATGCTTTGCATGTATGAGGCCCCGGGTTCAATCCCCGGCATCTCCATTAATAGTGTTAATAAACCGCATGAAGTAAGAAACAGTAATCAGCAACACTTATTGTTACATAAAGGATGAATTATGTTCACAGTTAGACAAATTCACAAGATGAATTTGACTTGCTGCTTTCTATTTAATATAAATGCCTTCAAAAAGCTTTAATGTTCATGAGGAGTATATATGGGACACATACATATGTATGCATTTACACTCACCAGCCACTTTATTAGGTAAAATAACGTCTCCAACTGCACTTCAATGAAAATTTCTAACCAGCCAATCACATGGCAGCAGCTCAATGCAATTAGAATCAGAATCAGAATCAGCTTTATTGGCCAGGTTCGAACATTGTCCAACATGGAATTTGACTCCGGTAATTTCGCTCTTTGGTATTAAGAAATAAACAATAAACAAATAGACAATAAACAGATGTGGTATTTCTATGTACAGTATAAACATTTTAAAGGTGCAGCAGTTTGAGGTAGTGAATACAAAGTGAGAGGTGCAGCAGGGTGAGGCAGACATGATTATTAAAGAGGGTGCTAGATGATTTATTTATTTTTTTGCACGTGTTTGGTTACTCTGAGACTGTTATTTGTGAGAGTTCATCAGAGCAACCGCTTGCGGGAAGAAACTGTCCCTGTGTCTGGAGGTTCTGGCGCACAGAGCTCTGTAGCGCCGTCCAGAGGGGAGGAGTTGGAACAGACTGTGTCCCGGGTGTGAGGGGTCTGCAGAGATTTGACCTGCCCGTTTCCTGGTCCTGGACCGGTACAGGTCGTCGATAGATGGGAGGTTAGTCCCAACTATCCTCTCTGCAGACCTGATTGTCCGTTGCAGTCTGTGCCTGTCCAGTTTGGTGGCTGATTCGAACCAGACAGTGATGGAAGAGCAGAGAACAGACTGTATGATGGCAGAGTAAAAGGTGATCAGCAGCGGCTGTGGCAGGTTAAACTTCCTGAGCTGCCGCAGGAAGTACAACCTCTGCTGCGCCTTCTTCCTGACGGAGTTGATGTGGGTGGCCCACTTCAGGTCCCTGGAGATGGTGGACCCCAGGAACTTGAAGGAGTCTGTGGGTTTTTTCTGAAGTCCAGTGTCATCTCCACAGTCTTGAGCGGGTTCAGCTCCAGGTGGTTCCGACTGCACCAGTGGACCAGCTGTTTCACCTCCCGTCTGTACGCGGACTCGTCACCTTCCCGGATCAGGCCGATGACGGTGGTGTCGTCCGCGTACTTTGGGAGCTTCACAGACGAGTCCCCTGAGGTGCAGTCGTTTTTAGGCACCTAGACATGGTCAAGAGAATCTCCAGTAGTTCTAACCAAGCATCGGCATGGGGAAGTGAGGTGATTTCAGTGACTTTGAACGTGGCATGGTTGTTGGTAACAGACGGGCTGGTCTGAGTATTTCAGAACGTGCCAATATACTGGGATTTTCACCCAAAAACCTCTCTGCGGTTTACAGAGAATGGTCGGAAAAAGAGAAAATATCCAGTTAGCGGTAGTTCCTTGGGGGCAAATGCCTTGTGGTTACCAGAGGTCAGAACACATTGAACCCTGAGGCGGATGGGCCTCAGCAGCAGAACCACACTGGGTACCACTCCTGTCAGCTAAGAACAGGAAACTGAGACTACATTTCACTCAGGCTCACCAAATTTGGACAACAGAAGTTTGAAAAAAGTTTTCATGGTATGATGAGTCTCAACATCGGCTGCGACATTCGGATGGTATGGTCAGAATTTGGCATAAACAACAAGAAAGCATGGATCCATCCTGCCTTGTATTAACGGTTAATGCTGATGGTGGTGGTGTAATGGTTTGGGGGATATTTTCCTGGCACTCTTTGAGCCCATCAGTACCAATTTAGCATTGTGCCAATGCCACAGCCAACCCGTTCATTGTTGCTGACCATGTCCATCCCTTTATGGCCGCAGTGTACCCATTTTCTGATGGCTACTTCCAGCAGGTTAACGCAACGTGTCATAAAGCCTGAGTCATCTCAGACCACTTTGTTGAACATGACAATGAGTTCACTGTCCTCAAATGGCCTCCACAGTCACCAGATCTCAAACCTATAGAACACCTTTGGGATGTGGTGGAAGGGGAGATTCACATCATGGATATGCAGCCGACAAATCTGCAGCAACTGCGTTATGCCATCATGTCAATATGGACCAAACTCTCTGAGAAATGTTTCCAGTACCTTGTTAAATCTATGCCACAAAGGATTAACACAGTTCTAAAGGGAAAAGGGCGTCAAAGCCAGTACTTGCAAGGTGTACCTAATAAATTAGCCATTGATTGTATATAGACTCATCTCTAACCCTCAGAACACCATTGTTTAAAAGCAATCCGGCAAGATTGATCCAGTAAGGCTGAAAGGAGCAGGATCCTGAAATCTGGTTGTTTCAACTAAGGGTGAATAAATATATATCCAGTTTACAATCAGCCCATGAATTTAAACGCTTTATTCTGGCTAATCAAATTTACCCTCTCTGTTTAAAGGTTAGGAGGAGTTATGCAACATTGCCACCTTCGGAATTTCACGCAGACAGTCCAGGTCATAATTCACCCTGAAGTCCAGAAAAGCACTGATGTCCAAGTTAATTAAAGACAGAGCAAAGCAAAGAAGCAGCATTGTTGAGGTTAGGGTCCCCCAGCATCTAGTCATCTAGTCCTGCCTTTTGCTGCAAAGCGGACAGACAAACCTCAGTCCCATTGAAATCCGGTCTTGCCCTGTATTGCCGAAATGATGACGTTTAATTCCCACATCTGTGCGATGGTGGTATAGTGGTGAGCATAGCTGCCTTCCAAGCAGTTCACCCGGGTTCGATTCCCGGCCATCGCAGCATGGCTTTTGTGAAACATCTGAATTTTCACATTTATCCATCAGGTTTGGATTTTGGAGGGATAGAAATAAAGAGGAGACTTCCACTGGTGCCCCCCTGCAGCATAGTCCTAAAGCAGCATATCTACCGCAAAGCTATATTTGAGACTAACTATTATAGTCTTGTTCTATAGCTGCAACTATAACTACTGACTCTAATAGACTAGAGTTTACACTACCTAGGGATTAACCAACAAAAGAGGAAAGACATGAGAGGAAGTTGTTGGATGAATGAATGAATGAATGAATGAATGAATGAATTGAATGAATTAATCTTTATTTCGGCTTGTACAGAACAAGATGAAAAGGAAGAGAAAAAAAAAAAAAATCAACATTTCTTTTACCGAAAAGGTGTAGGCTGAAGCCGTAGCTTATAGTGCCTACCCTTTTTTCTTTTGATCAGCAAAAAAATATGAGACATTATCTTTTACTCAGTGAAAACAAACAATACATAAAGAAGAAAAAAAATAAATAAATAAGTAAGACAAAATATAGAATTGACATTTCACATCCTAGAATGTTTTTGATAGTATACTTTATAATTATAGTGTTTTATATTTATTTACAATATTTTCTTTAAACAATTTCTTAAACTTGACGATAGAGCGACACATTTTTAGGTTGTTATTACAACTATTCCAAATTTCTTTTGCCTTAACTGATGTACATTTCTTTTTAATATTTGTTCTTGCTGTCGTCAACTCAAACATGAGTTTCCCCCTCAGGTCATAGCGGGTTTCTTTTATCTGGAACAGGTCCTGAATGCAGTTTGGAAGCAGTTTCTGCTGGGCTTTAAAGGCAAATAAAACAGTTTTCTGCTCTACTATATCATGGAATTTTAAGATATTATATTTAATAAAAAGATTATTTGTTGGTTCATAATAGTCGGTTTTATTAATTATCCTTAACGCTCTTTTCTGTAATAGAAAAATAGGGTTTGTATTTGTTTTGTAGGTGTTACCCCATATCTCCACACAATAAGTCATGTATGGAACTATGAGTGAGTTATACATTAAAAACTGTGCTCTTTGACAGAAAAAATAATTTGTTTTATTTACTATTGCTAGGGTTTTAGACATTCTTGATTTTACACTATTTATATGTGATTTCCAGCTAAGTTTATCATCAATTATTACCCCCAGGAACTTATTTTCATATACTCTTTCTATTTCCATACCACTAATTTTAATTGTTATATGATTATTTTTTTTTCTAGTGCCAAAAATTATGAACTTAGTTTTAGTTAGGTTTAATGATAACTTATTGATATCAAACCATGCCTTCACATTTTTCAGTTCTCCTTCCACCACATTCAGCAGCTGTTCCAAATTCTTCCCTGAACAATAAAGGTTTGTATCATCAGCAAACAAGACATAATTTATTATTTTAGACACTTTACAAATATCATTTATATATAATATGAACAATTTAGGACCTAGCACTGAACCTTGTGGGACACCGAAGGTGACTCTTTCTAGTTCTGATTTATCATTATTTAACTCAACATATTGAAATCTGTCATCAAGATAACTCTCTATCCATGAATTGGCAATCCCTCTGATACCATATCTCTCTAATTTATTTAATAAAAGTTTATGATCTATGGTGTCAAATGCTTTCTTCAGGTCAATAAACACCCCCACTCTATATTCCCCTTTCTCAATAGCAGCTGAAATTTCCTCTACTAGTTTCATCACAGCCATTGAGGTGGACCTGTTACCTCTGAACCCATATTGATTATTGCTCAGCAGATTGTGTTTTTCTATGAATTTATCGAGTCTATTGACAAACAATTTTTCTATTATTTTTGAGAATTGAGATAATAACGAAATTGGTCTGTAATTATTAAAAAGGTGTCTATCTCCGTTTTTGAAGATGGGTATTACTTTGGCGGTTTTCATTTTATTAGGGAAGATTCCAGTTTGAAATGATAGATTACATATATAGGTCAGTGGTTTTACTATGTTTACTATAATATTTTTAACTAAAGACATATCTATATCTGTCCAATCAGCAGACCTTTTATCTTTGAATTTATGCACAATATCAAGTATGTCTATTTCTTTAACTTCACTTATATAAATTGTATAATAATTTCGTTCAACTAGATCTACTAAGCCTTCCTTATTTGCCGGCTCCACAATCTCATTTGCCAGGTTATAACCCACATTTGAGAAGTATGTATTAAATTCATTGACTATTTCCTTTGGATTATTTACTGTTGTTTTTTTATCCTTCGTAAAATAATTGGGATAGTCTGCTTTGCCCTTACCTTTCCTAATTACACTATTTATTACCTTCCATGTCCCCTGTGTATTACTCCGATATTGTTGCAGTAATTTATAATAATGCTCTTTCTTCTGAATTCTTATAATTTTTAATAATTTATTTTTATAAGTTTTGTATCTATTTTCGGTTTCTTTCGTTCTATGTTTTAAAAAGTTTTTATATAATAGATTTTTCTTTTTGCATGCATTTTCAATCCCCCTTGTTATCCAGGGGTTATTTTTGTTCTTGGGCTTTGCAGCTTGTTTTCTTAAGGGACAGTTCTTGTCATAAAGGTCCAGTAATGTGGCTAGGAAAGCATCATATGCTTTGTTGGGGTCTTTGTTAACATAGACCTCCTGCCAGTCCTGCTCACTAAGGTCCACATTAAGGGCTGCAATGGTTTCCGGTGTTTTCAATCTGGAAAGGTTATAGATGTTTTGCTTGGGTTCTTTTTTGGCCTTGAAGAAATTATGTAAGATGGCAAAAACGGGAAGATGGTCACTGATATCATTCAACAGCAGTCCCCCTGTTATTTCAATATCAATTTCATTAGTAAATATATTATCTATCAAAGTTGCTGAGTCTATTGTGATTCTGGTTGGTTTTAGTATTATAGGAAAGAGGCTACTACTATACATTTGATTTATAAAGTCTATTGTTTTATTATTTCCATGTGGATTTAGAATATCTATATTAAAATCCCCACAAACTATATTCACTTTGTTATTATTTATATTACTAAACATATCAGCTATTTTATTATTAAATCTATCTAAACAAGTACCAGGAGTTCTATATATGCAGCTGATCATTATATTTTTAGCTTTTTCGTTAATAATTTCAATAGTTAAGTATTCTATAAGATTTTCTATTTTATTTGACATGCTTTTGACCATTTTACATTTTAAAGCAGTATCAACATATATTGCAACACCTCCTCCTTTTTTACTGTCTCTATTTGTTGTAAACATCTCATAGCCATCAAGATCCATATCGTAGCCTTTGTTGTCATCAAGCCAAGTCTCTGAAATTGCTATAATGTTAAATTTCTTAAACTTCCCAAGATATTTTTTAATTTCTGTGAAGTTTCTGTATAGGCTTCTGCTGTTGAAATGCACTAGTGACAGGGCACCTTCCATGTTGACATTACTAATAAATTGTTCATCTGTATAGTATTCACAGTTATTACTCATAGTATTATAGAAATTATTGTCTGGATCAAGATTTTGGTCAATACCATAAAGTTTGTGCTCATTGCGATCAAAGGTTTTAAAATTCAAATTTTCATATTTACTATATAAACTGTTCACATTTCCCTCTAAGCATGATGTATCTGTGTCTGTGTCTATGATTTCTCCATCCTCCACTCCTCCAAACGGAAACAAATAATCCTCAACACAAAACGCCATAATTACTTTGTATGGGCAACAATTGCTCTCCGCACACACAGCCTTGCAGTTTGTTCCTTTTGTTCACAAGCAAGCACACACATACGCACACACCAGAATCAAATAACCGAATGGACAAAATCAACGCACACACGCAAACATGCTCACACACACACACACAGAATCCAGAATCCCCCCACAAAATAAACGAAAAAACAAAATCAGCAAACGGCTTTCCTTAAACTTAAAGTCTGAGCCGCCATAAATCAAACACAGCCATGAATGCATGTCATTGTCCTCTGAGAAGAAAAAATATAGAAAAAGCATCCACTTCAGTTCGATACAAAAACATATCCATAAACAACAAAAACAGCACTGTCTTTCAGTTACTGTCCGTGCCATCAAGGCCAAGGTCCTTAAAATAAGGATAGGAAGCCCAAAACATTGTCTAGAAAGCCATTTGCGAGACTGGTCAAGTGGCAACGCAAGAATAAACCCGCTCCAAGCAGGGCGGGAATAATCCATGCAAAATATATTAAAAATCCAAGGAAAAAATACTCCATACAAAAAATGAATGCAATCCATGTCATGAGCATCTTCTCTTTCGAGTGGTAACTCAAAAGAAAAAATAGATAGAAAAATTAAAAGAGTGGAAAAAGGATCAAATAAACTTAAGTGGAGTTTCACCATATTAAACTCTAACCTTTGAGTCACGGTATAAATCTGGTTCCTCATTTGAACCGGGCTAGATCTTGCAGCTCTCTTACCGTGATCACCTTGCTTTCTTCGGGTGTAGATCCCTTTGTTTTAATAAAAACTTTGCAGTTTCTTACCCACGTAGCTTGGATTTTTTTCTGTTTCCACAGGTAGCGGGCCTCTCGGGCGATCTCAGCGTTCTTTTTTGTCAGATGTTCGTTGATGTACACCGCGGTCCCCTTCAGCAGCTTGCCCTGGCGTAGCAGCTCTATTTTGTGTTTCCTACTTACAAAGCGTATGATTATTGCCGGTTTGGCTTTGCTGTCCTTCCTGGGGAGTGTATGGCATGTCGCGATGCTATCCTTCTGGATGGTCATATTTTTCCCTTCAAAGAAGTTTATTATTTCGGTTTCCAGCGTCTCCTGCTCTTCTGGACGCAGCTCCTCGCCTTCTTTGGCTCCTGGGAGCGTAGCTGCTGTTCTTGCGTAGGATCGATGCTTTGTCTCCAGCCCGCTTATAATCAGATCCTCCATTCTGGAATATTGTTCCAATTCATCAACTCTTCGTTCCAGACCATTGATTATTTTGTCCTTTTCTTTCAACTGAGTTTTTAGCTGCCTGACTTCACTCACGAGCTCCAGCAGCGTAACTTGCTGTTTAGCTACTGAGCTCATCTCTTGGGTCAGGTAATTCAGAGATTTTTTTATTTCCTCCATATCGTCTTCAATTGTGCTCGTGACGGTAACTGATTGACTTGATGCTTTCTTTGGTGGCATCTTGTGTTCTTATTTTCGTTGCTTTTTAATTAACTTTTTACCAGTAGTTCGCTCCGTCCACGGCGGGTTTTGATCTCCGAAAACAGCTGATCCGTCCAACAGCTGATCCGTCCAACAGCTGATCCGTCCAACAGCTGATCCGTGTGACGTCACGTCCGCGTCACCCGGACGTTGTTGGAGACATCCTGCATTTGATGTTTTCAGCCATGCTGCAGAAGAACTGTCCTGCATTGATCCTCACAATTCTTGGATTGTCATGCAGGGCTACATTCTTGAAGCACCCCTCTGTCTGAGCTTGAAGAACCCTTTTTGTGTATGGGCCTGGTAAGGAAAGCATTGACTCAAAGACTCGAACCTGTCGAGTCAGCAGCTTGTCTGTTTCAGGCAGCGTCATGTCTCTCTTTTGGAGCAGCCTCGACAGATCACTGAGTTCTGTGAGGGCATCATACATCACTCCAAGATTGACAACAAAGGACATTGAGGTGAGAACATAATTGAGTCCCTTGTATTTTGCTCTCTCTTTTGAATCCCTTGAGATATCACTGGCAGCACTGGAGACATGTGCCTGAAGAGCTTTGTAGCTTTCCCAGACAGCTTTTACAGTCCTCTCACTTGAAGCGACATTAGACATTTGATCCACTTTAAATGGACCCGAGATTGTTTCATATCACAGTTTGCTCCGTTTGGACATGTGTCAAACTCATCTCAAAAGACAGATGAGTGTGAAATGTCCCTGCCGTGTGCATTGGTGCGTGCCTGTAATCCAAGATATTGGGAGGTTGAGGATGGTGGATTGTTTGAGCCCAGAGCTGCAGTGGACTATGCCGATCGCACAATTTAAGGAATGACAGCGTATACATAGTTTCAGAAAGATTCCTGTAACAGTCAATATTTGTTGTTTTTACCAAAACAACGATCATCACAAAGACGGTTTAGTATTTGATATAACATGCAGTCATCAACATATCTTTGAAGCCTTGATGGCAGTGGTGGGATTTGAACCCACCCCTCTTCCGAGACTGGAGCCTAACAGGCGCCTTCGGATCGGCCGGCTGGAAAGTTGATTTAATGCTGATCATTGACGAATGAGACGGCTGGAAAGTTGATTTAATGTTGACCATTGACCAATGAGAGGGCTGGAAAGTTGATAAAATGTTGACCAATAACCAATGAGACGGCTGGAAAGCTGACGCGCGTTGTACCCCCGAAACAAACCCATAGAAAGCGTGTTAAATTCTTCGGAAAAATTCATTATCTCATGCTGTGCAACTTCTGAAATATTAAAAAACCTTCTACAAATGTTCTTGTTGGTCTTTTGCTTATGTGCAAATGTAACACCTGTAATGATCAGTGTTGTGCATGAACGAGTTCAAATGAACGCATTCATTGAACACATTAATTTCTGTGAGAACGTTGAACTGAACGCAACATATTTGAAAATATAGAACTTGAACGTGAACTTGTTCATTCTGCAGATCATGAACTGGAATTTGAACTGTTCAGATTATGTGACGTTCAGCTTCACTGTTTAGGTCCAATTATTACGGAATAATACTTCTCATTTCACCAGCGGGCTGCGCGCAAATTTAAAGCCCAGTGCAGTCTTTACGAATGAAGCATGATTTATGGTTCCACGTTAAGTCGACGCCATAGCCTACGCTGTAGGGTACGCAGCGACGGGCAGCCACGCCTCTTTCAAGACTGGAGCCTAAATCCAGCGCCTTAGACCACTCGGCCACACTACCACTTATGGATGGAAAAACGCTGCTTTTTCTCTTCAGTTAATTTCCCTGTATTTTTCCCGCTTTCATGTCAATTCACAACAAAGGTGATCTCAAGTCTCCATCCACTCATAGGTTTGTTAACTAAAAATTGTTCCCATGTTGAATCTCAGCCTGCTATCAGAACATGGACATTTGATCCACTTTAAATGGACCAGAGATTGTTTCTTATCATAGTCTACTTCGTTTGGACGTGTCAAACTCATCTCAAAAGACAGATGAGTGTGAAACATCCCTGCCGTGCCAAAGAAAGTTTAGTATTTGATGTAACATGTAGACATCAACATATCTTTGAAGCCTTGATGGCAGTGGTAGGATTTGAACCCACGCCTCTTCCAAGACTGGAGCCTTAATCCAGCACCTTAGACCGCTCGGCCACACTACCACTTATGGATGGAAAAAAGATGCTTTTAATAACTTGGATTACAGGCGCCAATGCACACGGCAGGGACGTTTCACATTTTTTGGTCTTTTCAAGATGAGTTTGACAGGTCCAGACGAAGCAGACTATGATAAGAAACAATCTCTGGTCTATTTCAAACTATTTCAGAACCTGCCAATCTACTGGGATTTTCACGCAAACACCTCTCTTGGGTTTACAGAGAATGGTCGGAAAAAGAGAAAATATCCAATGAGCGGTAGTTCCTTGGGGGCAAATGCCTTGTGGATGCCAGAGGTCAGAAGTGAATGGCCAGACTGGTTGTAGCTGATAGAAAGGCAACAGTAACTCAAACAACCACTCGTTATAACTGAGGTATGCCGAAGAGCATCTCTGAACGCACAACACGTCGAACCTTGAGGCGGATGGGCCTCAGCAGCAGAACCACACTGGGTACCACTCCTGACAGCTAAGAACAGGAAACTGAGACTACACTCAGGCTCACCAAATTTGGACAACAGAAGTTTGAAAAAAGTTTGCATGGTATGATGAGTCTCAACATCGGCTGCGACATTCGGATGGTATGGTCAGAATTTGGCATAAACAACAAGAAAGCATGGATCCATCCTGCCTTGTATCAACGGTTAATGCTGGTGGTGGTGGTGTAGTGGTTTGGGGGATATTTTCCTGGCACTCTTTGAGCCCATCAGTACCAATTTAGCATTGTGCCAATACCACAGCCTACCCGTTCATTGTTGCTGACCATGTCCATCCCTTTATGACCGCAGTGTACTCATTTTCTGATGGCTACTTCCAGCAGGTTAACGCAACGTGTCATAAAGCCTGAATCATCTCAGACCGCTTTGTTGAACATGACAATGAGTTCACTGTCCTCAAATGGCCTCCACAGTCACCAGATCTCAAACCTATAGAATACCTTTGGGATGTGGTGGAATGGGAGATTCACATCATGGATGTGCAGCCGACAAATCTGCAGCAACTGCGTTATGCCATCATGTCAATATGGACCAAACTCTCTGAGAAATGTTTCCAGTATCTTGTTAAATCTATGCCACAAAGGATTAATGCAGTTTTGAAGGGAAAAGAGCGTCAAACCCAGTACTAGCAAGGTATACCTAATAAAAAAATGGCCATTGATTGTATATAGACTCATCTCTAACCCTCAGGACACCATTGTTTAAAAGCAATCCGGCAAGATTGATCCAGTGGGGCTCAAAGGAGCAGGATCCTGAAATCTGGTTGTTTCAACTAAGGGTGAATAAATATATATCCAGTTTACAGTCAGCCCATGAATTTAAACGCTTTATTCTGGCTAATCAAATTTACCCTCTCTGTTTAAAGGTTAGTAGGAGTTATGCCACATTGCCACCTTCGGAATTTCACGCAGACAGTCCAGGTCATAATTCACCCTGAAGTCCAGAAAAGCACTGATGTCCAAGTTAATTGTTAGGTTCCTAATAACTTAGGAAAGACACAGAGACTGTTAGAAATGATTTTTCAGGCCTTCTGTGCAGAAGTGAAGCAAAGTCGGAGCTTGTAGAGCAACATGGCCCTCTCGGATGCTCTCGACAAATGCTTGCTTGCTCCTCCTTTGCATCAGGTATTTATTGAAAAACTGAAAGGAACATGACCATATAGGGTAGACAATGGACAATTGGAAGAAAACAGGTGGTCACACATCGAGGTCTAAGAAGCCACACATGTGACATGTGAAACTTGAGCTTTAAAAGAACACAAAGGTCAAGGGGTCAAATGGAGCCCCTTCTGGACAAACGAGAACTATGTGAGGTTTTGAACAGATGCGTCTAAAGACCATTGACAATCCAGAAGTCACCAGGCCAACCTTCATGGGGGTCTTGTGTCATCAGATGGTCCAACTAACCCTTAGCTAACCTTTAAAGACAATGAGGCAGCTGTCAGTCGACCCACCTGACAAAACTTCAGGAAGTGGCCTGTGATCTGCATGTGATAGCATGTGGAAACAGTCAGTTCTCCAAAGCTGACTTGATTCTGATTCTAATGATTTTCATAAGGACAAAACTAATTCAAAAACGTTGATTAACCTAACATTAATTCAAAACAGAGCAAAGCAAAGAAGCAGCATTGTTGAGGTTAGCGTCCCCCAACATCTAGTCATCTAGTCCTGCCTTTTGCTGCAAAGCGGACAGACAAACCTCAGTCCCATTGAAACCCGGTTTTGCCCTGTCTTGCCGAAATTATGACGTTTAAGTGCCACATCTGTGCGATGGTGGTATAGTGGTGAGCATAGCTGCCTTCCAAGCAGTTGACCCGGGTTCGATTCCCGGCCATCGCAGCATGGCTTTTGTGAAAAATCTGAATTTTCACATTTCAACATTCATCCATCAGGTTTGGATTTTGGAGAGATAGAAATAAAGAGGTGAATTACACTGGATACAGGGCTGGATATCCCACCTGACTACTTTCCTCTCAGGACCACCCATAGAAGGGGATGTAGCTCAGTGGTAGAGTGCATGCTTTGCATGTATTTAGGCCCCAGGTTCAATCCCCGGCATCTCCATTAATTGTGTTAATAAACCGCATGAAGTAAGAAAGAGTAATCAGCAACACTTATTGTTACATAAAAGGATGAATTATGTTCACAGTTAGACAAACATAGGTCATAGGTCAAGCAACAAAATCTGGATGGATGAATGAAGAAGCCTTTGTCATCTTTCTGGAGCACTTCATACGTCACACAAACTGCTCTATTGATCACCCAGTTCTGCTGATTCTTGATAATCATGAATCTCACATTTCACTGAAGGCTGTGAAAACTGCAAAGGAAAATGGTGTTGTCATGCTCACTCTGCCACCTCCCGTCGCTTGCAAACCTTAGACAAAACAGTCTATGGACCACTGAAGACCTACTACAATAGAGCCATGGATGGTTGGATGCGTACAAACCCTGGTAAAACCGCAACAATATATGACATTCCAGGACTTGTGAAGGAAGCTTTCATGTCAGCAATGACACCGAGGAACATCATCTCAGGATTTAAAACAACAGGCATATTCCCTTTTAGCAGGGATACCTTTCCAGATGAAGACAATGAGGCAGCTGTTAGTCGACCCCCCTGAAAAAACTTCAGGAAGTGGCCTGTGATCTGCATGTGATAGCATGTGGAAACAGTCAGTTCACCAAAGCTGACTTGATTCTGATTTTAATGATTTTCATAAGGACAAAACTAATTCAAAAACGTTGATTAACCTAACATTAATTCAAAACAGAGCAAAGCAAAGAAGCAGCATTGTTGAGGTTAGCGTCCCCCAACATCTAGTCATCTAGTCTAACATTTCCCTCCTGTTTGTTCTTATGAAACTACACAGTAAACAAAATGAAACACTCTAGTGTCATCGTAAACATACAGGTCATAATTTCAGTCAATATGTCAGCATGACTCAGTAGTGAGAAAGTTCATTCCATCTCTCTCGGATTCCTCTCCAGCTTGTTGTCGCAAGTCAGTTTGGCTAGTCATCTTCTTCAGGCCGTGGCAGATGAGTAGGCGTCAGGTGAGTTCTTCAGCGGACAAAGGTGTCGATACCGTCCGACTTCCCGCCTACTCAGGGCCTGGAACATTTCCCCGCTAGCTTTCACTGCAACTGGTGAACACAGTAGATCGTTCAGCAGCCTTTTACTGCTGCCGGTGTCCTGATCTGGACAGCAAAAGGGCCCGTCCTGACGGAGTGATGACCTTTCACCACTCGACTCAGGATCTGGTCACCCATTTCAGCAGTTCCTGCTTAGGAGAGGGAGAGGAAGAAACAGCAACTCACAAGAACTTTGAACGTTCGTCATGTACAGTTCAACTAATGGCCGGCATTCAGGCCATGGTTTTCCTGAGCCTTAATTTAACAGGCCATTAGTTCAATCCAAGAATGAAATCCATATGGATAACTTCAAATGGATAGGTCCCTTCATGTTGTATCTGCAACATGTCGGACAGCTCCTACAAAAACATTTTAAAGGGTATTTAGTATTTAATCCTTGTGATGTACCATACCCTTACTCCCTCCTGTTTGAGCCATGGAAACTCCCTATGGCTCAATTTAGCCACCAGGGGGAACAGATTCCTAGGAAGCAGAGCGCAGAGTTTGCGCTCGCAAACCTTAAGACACGCAACACCTCATTTAAATACTGCTGTTTGCACCTGTTATCAATTGCGCACGCAATCTTAGTTGATCACCTGCAAACTATGTGTAGCACCTTTAGTCCTAGATTTAAGAAATAATGGTTACTCACATCTCTAGGTTCGGGTAAGGAGTTGTAATGACTCAAAAAGAGGAGTGGCTTGAACAGGTGATATTTTAATATCAATGAAAAACAAAATAAACATTCACATATGGGTTGTGCACGTTTACCCACCGCAAAGCGCTCGAAAACAACAAGAAAAAAATAAAACGCAAGAAAAAGAAAGAGTCCTGGGACACTGAGCTCTCCTGCTCAGGTCTGGTGATTCCTCTCGGAGGATCCAATGTGTATGTTCTGTGTATTTGTGTCAACTGAGATTTTTTTGTCTTCAGTCTTTTCTGTTATAACTACTACCCGGGTAGGTGAGGAGTATGTGTGTATCTTATCTGCTCTCGCTATGTGAGATTCAGATGATCCGGATTCAATGAGGAAGGTAGGTTCTGCAGCTGGCCACACTGCAGCTCCAACTCTCTCACGTTCTCTCAAACTCGTTGGGCTGGGGTCGCCATCTCAATCGTCTCTTTCTCTTCAGAATCGTTTGGCTGGGCTCGCCATCTCAATCGTCTCTTTCTGTATTTCTCGTACAGCAGTTTCAAACTAGCAAAGAAAAAAAACCAACCTGAAAGTGAAGAAAGTGTATAGGTGTAAGAAACGTAATCCGATTCTGTCTCGGTTTCCTATGAGTACTCATCATTTTCTCAGCTCACACATGAAAAGTATATCACCAAAAAATTAAGGAAATACATTAAAACACCATGAATTAATTATTAATGAAAACAATTAGTTTTAACCATGGATGCAATCAATTATTCATATCAACAATAGTATTTTTTTAACAGACACATGCTTAATGTATCTTCTTAAACCTCTATTTATCTTTTATCATTACTTTTTTAACTATTTGAATTCACCTTTTTAATATTTAACTCTTCAACATGAAATTAATTACAGTTTTCATACCTTAAAGTGCAATTTCTTCATCAATAAATGAACTATACCACACCCTGAATGGTGCTACTACCATTTGAAGTGGCTAATAACATAAATAAAGCAGATTGAATGGTATAAAAAAATGAATAACTGCATTTTCTCAGTTGCAACCACATGGAAACTTCGCTTTAGCTTAGCAATTAGCATTTTAAGCTAGCGATCTTTTTACAACAATAAACAACGGTAGAAAATGCACAAAAGTAACTGAAAAACATTGGGAGACTTCATATGGCATATTTTAAGCAATATAGACCAACTTAACCCAAGCTAATGGCACAATAAATGCATTTTTACCATCCGAACAGCTACCGAACTATAAGCTAACTGTGTGCTAACTCACCGGAGCTCCATGTATTTTACCCTCAAAGGGAGTTTCCCCCCTCGGTTCACAGCTTATCGGTCGGACCTGGATTCGCCCGTGACTACCGGGCTGACTGCGGACGTCTCTGTTGTTATCCACGGCTCTCTGCTACTCTTTGCTTCAGGTTTGCTCTGTTTGGTCATCCGATTCGCCTGGTATGACCTGCTCTGCTGCTGTCTGCCTCGTGTATGAGAGAAATGGCGTCTACTCTCAGGTGCAAACTTCACGCGATAACCTGACCTAGGTTCACGTTCACGAAGGGGTACAACCACTAACAGGGAAATACTGCCACCTACTGGGTGTTTACTAGAACTGTCTAAATGACAAATACAGGATTAGTAACCTGATTTTTCATGCTGGTTACACACGCAACAACAGCACGCGCAAACTTTTTCAGTGCACACGCAATTTAGTACTCTTTATTTAGGATCTTAGTAAATCGGGCCCTTAATCTCAACAAACATGCTTTCTTGAAATTCAGTCCTGAATGTTACTTCAGTGACCTCTAGGGATTTGTGTGTGTATAGCAGCAGGCCTCTACCAATATCATTCTCAATGTTCCTTGAAAACATATTATACTTATCACTCCCTCCAGGAAACACACGACACCACGGTTCTTCAAATTACAGATGGCTTTATTCTTCACTCTCCTTGTATCACCAACACCATCGCCACCATCATCGCCACCATCATCGCCACCATCATCGCTACCATCATCGCCACCGTCAAACTATTTAAATACATAATTGACAAAATAAACAATATACAATAAACAGAATAAACACAGCTGTGGAAGGCCACGAAAATCCTGCCAATTAATTATGCAAATCAATTATGCACGACGCACATATGAACGTAAATAAGACATACCTCGCTGGCTGCACATTACCAGAGGGAAATGAGTCTTCTTCAAAAAAACCAAAAATCTTCACAAAAAATGTTTCTTTCTCAAAAAGTTCTCAAAAAACAAAAAGCTTTCTCCTTTAAACTTAATCCTTTAAACTTTATCTTTAAACCTTAAACTTTCACGTAACTTATGCAGCATGACAAGTGCTGCTTCACATCACCTGCTGCAAGAGCTTCCGCTTACTTAAAGTGTCCCTGCGCAACACAGAGCGTGAAGAAAGGTTCCTACCCATAAATACAAAAAACAATACAATACTGCTGGAAATAAATCCCATATCTCTTGCAGAAATAATAAAACAAATAAAATACTGACAAATAATATTTATGGCAGTTAAACTCCCACCAAATCACAAATATAGTGATTTCACTTCACACTTTAACTCAACTCTTTTGCATGAAAAGAATGACCATGACACTCAATCTGCTTCAAGCAATAGAACAATCTTCTGTACAGGCCTATCAAGGTAGATTGGCTTACTGGTGCGTTTTCCCTTATTATCTAAGCTTGAGTCACTAATCAGCAGCTTTACTTTTCTGACCCTTCCATCAGTGCTGGGAAACACCTCAGTTACTCTTGCCAGTCTCCACTGGCTTCTTGGAGAACTGTCCTCACAAAGGATGACAATATCGTTGACCTTTGTATTTCTCTTATCCTTCTGCCATATTTGCCTTTGTTGAAGGTTAAGGAGATACTCCTTCTTCCATCTCATCCAGAATTCGTTTGCCAAGAACTGCACCTGACGCCATCTCTTACGTAGGTATAGATCCTCGTTCACAAATTCACCAGGAGGGGGAACCACTATGCTGGATTTCATCATGAGGATGTGGTTGGGAGTGAGGGGTCGAAGACTTGTTGGATCATTTAAGTGCTCTACTGTCAGAGGTCTGCTATTTATAATAGCCATGACTTCATACAAAAAGGTTCTAAGCGAGGCACTGTCAAGTCTTTTTGCAGACTGATCGAGGATTGCTGTCAGAACACTTCTGATTGTCCTTATTTGGCGCTCCCACACGCCTCCCATGTGGCTTGCTGATGGGGTGTTCATTATGAACTCGCATCCATGTTCTTTCAGCTGTTCATGATCCAGGTTCATCATTGCCTTCAGGAACTCTCTCTTTGCACCTACAAAGTTGGTGCCTTGATCACACCTCAGCTGTTTTACACTTTTTTTACGTTAATTTTTTTTTTACGTCAATACGTTTTACACGTATTGCAATAAATGCACGTAATGCATTGATGAAAGCATCTGTTGTGAGATCATCCAGCATTTCAATATGTATAGCTCTTGAGCACATACAAGTGAAAAGAAGACCGTACTTCTTCAGTTCCTTTCTGGCTTCCTTCACATAAAACGGTCCAAAGCAATCTATGCCACAATATGTGAATGGAGGTGTCGTTTCCATTCTGTCTTCTGGCAAATCTGCCATCTTTGGGTCTTGTGTGTTCCTTCTGTACCTTCTACACTTTGTGCACTTGAAGATGTGCGAGGCAACTGCACTGCTGCATCCTATGATCCAGATTCCTTTGGATCGCAACTCATTAGCAGTTATCCCTCTTCCTTGATGATGCACCTTCTCGTGGTGATACTTGATCAGTAAGGACGACACATGGCTTGCCCTTGGCAGAATTACAGGATGCTTGACATGCGGGTGAAGACTGGACCTCGTCAAACGTCCTCCAACCCTGAGAACACCGTACTCATCCACAAATGGGCTTAGTTGGTATAGCTTGTTTGTTTTATCTTGTTTTACTTCCTTGCATTGTTTTATGCCTTTTATTTCACTGCTGAATGCTTGTGTTTGGACCAACCTCATTATGAAAAACTCTGCTTCCTGTCTTTCCTCAATGCTTGTGACGTCACTTGTTTTAGGTTTGAGACCCTTAATCTGCTTAGCAAGGTGCTTGAGACGAGCGATGGCCTTGACAGCTCTTTTCCAGTCAGAAAACTTTGACAAGCGGTCTAGCAACGTCCTGTCTTCTGTTGCTTTGGTATTGAGCACTTGGACCTTCCGTAGTTCTGGATCATTGTCCATAATCTTTCCCACCATCACAGCACTTGTGGGCAGCTCCTTTTCCCAAAGAAAGTCTGGTCCAGAAAACCAGTTGGAAGCGACAAGCTGAGCTGCTGTTAGGCCTCTCGAAGCATGATCCGCAGGATTATCTTCGGACTTGACAAACTGCCATTGCTTGGGATCTGTAGTGGACTTGATTCGTTGGATTCTGTTCGCCACAAACACATGAAACCGCCTGGCGTCATTATTAATATATCCAAGAACGACCTTCGAGTCTGTCCAAAAATGTTCTTGAAGACCATCAATTTCAATCTCATTTCTGAGCATAACACTGGTCCTGGCTGCTACTACTGCTGCTGATAACTCAAGCCGCGGTATTGTGGTTACCTTGGTGGGGGCAACGCGAGCTTTCCCCATGACTAGCGAGCAATGGACCTCACCATCTGTGTTGATTGCTCTGAGATACGAACACTCGCCGTAACCTGTGACGCTGGCGTCTGCGAAATGGTGAATCTCGTACTGTTTGACGTCTGTGAAAGTTGCTGGAATGTAGCACCTGTTAATCTTCACCTCAGACAGGTTCTGAAGATCTCGTAGCCACGATTCCCACTGTGCTCTGAGCTCCTCAGGAAGTGGTTCATCCCAACCTGCTTTGTCTCGACACAGTTGTTGTAAGATCAGCTTTCCAAGGAGGATGAATGGCGCTACGAACCCCAACGGGTCGTAGATGGAAGCTACAGTGGAAAGCACTCCTCTTCTGGTCAGTGGGTGTTCTTTAACAGTGATTCTAAACTGGAAGTCATCAGAGGACACACACCACTGAACGCCAAGAGCTCTTTCCATGAGCGGCTCTCCTAAGGCCATATCCAGGTCTTTCACACTTTCCGCACACTCTTCCTTCGGTATTGATTTCAGTACCGTTGTGCTGTTTGAAATGAACTTGTGCAGTCTAAGCATGCCTGTGCTGCAGAGCTCTCTAGCATCCTTGACAAGCTGGATTGCTTCAGCATCAGACGTTACACTTATTAGTCCATCATCTACATAAAAATTCCTTTGGATGAATTTAACGGTGCTCTGGTTAAATCGATCCTGTCCTTCAGCAGCTAGATGTTTAAGACCAAAATTGGCATAGCCAGGTGAGGAGGCTGCACCAAAAAGATGGACTTTCATCCGAAAAATTGATGGTGGAGACTCTAGATTCCCGTTCTCCCACCATAAGAACCTCAGGTAGTCTTGATCTTCAGGGTTCACATGGAATTGATGAAACATTCGTTCCACATCACACATAATCGCAACTGGGCCCTTGCGAAATCTGCAAAGCACTCCCACCAAGGTGTTTGTGAGCTCTGGCCCAGTAAGCAGGTGTTCATTTAAGGACGTGTCTTGGTACCTTGCTGAACAATCGAACACGACCCGAATCTTACCAGGTTTTTGAGGGTGATATACCCCATGGTGGGGAATATACCAGGCAGGTTGCTTGTCGAGTTCCTCGTCTGGGACCTTCTCTGCATCCCCTCGAGAAATAATGTCTTCCATGAAGTTCACGTAGTCTGTGTAGTACTTTTCGTTTCTCTTGAACTTACGTTCCAGGCCCACCAGACACTGAACAGCACATGACTTATTATTGGGTAGATTTGGTCTGTCTTGTTTGAAAGGTAAAGGCATTTCAAAATGACCGTCTTGCTTGTGTGTGATTCCATCCTTCAGCTTGGTCAAGAAGTGGAGATCTTCCTGAGAAACAGTTACCTCTTCTCCAACTCTCTCACTGAAATCCGACTCTAGCACCCTGAGGATATCATCTGCAGTGATCACTTCCTTGATCCGAGTCTTGCAGAGATAGTGAACTTCACCCTTGAGCTTGACTGTTGGGTTTGTTTCAGGTGTCACTTGCTTTACAATGATGCGATGACTTACTCCAATTGCGTCACCTTCGTGTTCACATGGGTCACCATAGCTTACTATGCTCCAACCTAGATCGGTTTTCTGTGCAAAAGGTCGGTTTTCCTCCCCACATACAACTTCTCGAGGCATTAAGGCTTGTGGGCAGTTGTACCCGATCAGCAGACCAATCTCACATTGCATTTGCGGAGCGATGTGTTCTGCAAGATGCTCTAAATGAGGCCATGCCTTGGCGGTCTCTGGAGTTGGGACATGTGACCGATTCGCCGGGATGAAGTCACGAGTGTAAGCTGTTGGCACTGTGATCTTCTTGGTTGAGTATAACCCTCTTATTTGTAAACCTTTGAGTCTTTTACAGGACACAATTGTCCTTTTTGACGACATTGTAGATAGTTTGAGTTTCACTTGTTCTGTTTTTGTGTCTAGAACATCTGCTATTTCCTCAAGAATGAATGAAGAGTCGCTTTGTGAATCTAGCAGAGCGTAGACGAGAACTTCCTTGCTTGGGTCACTTGGTGTTGACACATAGACCGGTATGATTGCCGAAGTTTGGGTACTGTTGCCCTCTTGCACAACTCTGTTGGATGTGATTTCCTTGGTAATCTCCTGTTGTGATGACTGTGGCTTTCTTTCCTTACTGTTACTTATTTCTTTAGCTTGTTCTCTCTTCGTTTCTTGTTCTTGTTTTGAGCGATCTTCGTGTAGGCATGTGGGATGACGCTTTGAACAGGTGTCACAGACCATCCGGTTACTACACTGTTTTGATTGATGACCAGAACTTAAACAGCCAAAGCACAGTCTCTCACTCTGAATAAATTTGACTCGGTCAGAAACTGGCTTTCCACTGAACTTAAAACACTTGTGTAAGAGATGTCCTGTTTTCTTACAAAACACACATGTGTCCACATTCCTTTCACTGCTGTTGGTGGTGAATGCCTTGACAGTTTGCTTTTTGGAGGCCACTATGTTTTGGTTCTTGGTCTTTGCTTTGTCAGGTTCACTCTGCCGTAATGCATGGTAAGAGGTTATAGGGTTGCACGCAATACTAGCTTCCATTGACAGGAATGTCACAAAGTAACCGAAGCTTGGGAACCTCCCGTGTTCCATTTGGTATTGTGTGGCTCTTCGATTCCATCCAGTACTTAACCAGTCAGGTAGTTTGGCAGCTAGTCTTTGATTCTCCATTCCATCATTGAGAATATTTAGACACTCATTGTGAGCCATAGCAGATTCACAACTGCGCAAAAAATCCACAAACTTCCTTAAATCAGCACTTACTCGTGAGTCTATTTTTGGCCATGCATGTAGTTTGTCTCGAAAGGCTTTAGCGATAACAAAAGGCTGACCATATCGTTCATTGAGCAGATCCCACGCAGCGTAATATGAATCTTCAGAATCAGTCAAAAAATAGCCCTCTAAGGCCTCCTTAGCTGCTCCTCCAACATACCTCTGAAGGAAGAAAATTTTCTCCGTAGTTGGAATATTTTTCCTCTCAATTAGCGTCTGAAAGGATGACTTCCAATGTTTAAACTTGAGTGGCTCTCCACTAAAGATTGTAGGCTCTGGAATGGGAAGCCTATTTGCTGTTATAGCTTCAGCCAAAACCTTCACAAGCTGTCCCGTGTCATCTTGAGGCACATGTCTGGGAGCTACATCTCTTGGTGATTGTGTGTATTGGTTCACAGGGTTCAGTAGATCAGATGCTTGCTCCACTCTTGGAAGTTCAGAATTCTGTGGTTTAAGTCCCTGTTCTGGATAAACCTCATTTTCATTGTAAACTTGAAGCCTTGCTTTGGCTGCATTAAGCTTTTTCAGCTCCTCCAAACGCTCAAGCTCTCTTTTCAAGTCTTCTACAGACCGTTTTCTTTCAGCATTCTCTTCTTGCTGTTTCTTCAGGAGTGCAGCCTCTTGCCTCTCTTTTTCAATCTTACGTTCGGTCTCTTCCTTTTCTCCTTGAAGACGACGCGTCGATGCAGCTGCTTCCTGTTCTGCATTTATCAGCGCATTCTCAGCTTCAAGTTTTTGTAGTTTCTCTTGATGGCACTCTTGCTCAGCCATGATCTTCAGTACAGCTCGTGTGGCAGCATATTCAGCAGCAGCTTCTTGTCTTTTAACTGAGGACATAGCAGAGTTAATGGAATGTGCTTTAGAACACTTAGAGGCTGAATGTGAAACACTGGAAGCAGAGGATGCAAATACAGAGCCAGCATCAGGCCAAATCAGCTCCTCTTTTGTTCCTTGAATTTGAGACTGAGCATTTTGTGCAACAATCTTGGTGACTGATGTACAATTGTCCAGCTTGCGGCGCATGTCGAAAGGTGGGCTGTCAATCCTTCGATATTCATCATAAACAGTATTCAGTTCGGTTAATTCCTTCTGAATGGTGATAATGTGTTCTTGTAGGATGACACTGGGATCTTTTTTAATCACAGATTTTTTAGCCACCTTAGTTAAAGCCTTCCAGCGTTCATAAATGCTGTCAAAGCGAAGTAGCAGCCCTTTTGTTTTATCTTTATGGAGCTCCTGGCCCTTTTCGGTTAGTGTACGGGCTCTTTCACTTCTACGAGGCTCTCCGGATTCTTCAGGCTGTACTGCTGGTTGTAAAATATTAGACTCAAACGTCTGCTCTGCAGGTACTGCATACAGAGACTCTTTACTTCCTTGTGACATTTTGTATTAAATTACTTGTCTCACATAAGCATAGTAGTGACCAATAAGAATGTTAACAAAAAATACTCTGGTGAATAAGCTAAACTAAATAAGGGTCACTATCTTTTAGAATCAACCCTTTAAAGGAAAATACAAAGCCTTGAAAAATATAAAGTAAATTACAGTGACAAAATGTCCTTTGCAACACTTGAATTAAGTGGCATAAAATATTTCCCTTAAAATGTCAGCATGCTTTTATGCAAACAAAAAACAATATTTACTTCGTTACGAAAGTTAATGAATAACCCTTTTTATGCTCAAATAATCAATATAAACCAAATACTAATAAATCAATTACAATGATGACCTTATGTCACGTGAAACACTGTTATTGTTATAAGGCTTTACACATTCTCTTGTAGTTTTTTCAGTTCTTATGTCACACTTCAGACACAAACTTTAGTATCTGGCTTATGGACGTCTTTATGAAAAAACTGATGAACATGTGTGTCCTCAATGTTTAACAGTGGCTTATCTGCTTTTCCCGTCTTGATGAGCCGATGGACACGTCAGGCAGGTAGGGAAACTTCAAGCAGGTCCGAGTTTGACTATCACTCCCTCCAGGAAACACACGACACCACGGTTCTTCAAATTACAGATGGCTTTATTCTTCACTCTCCTTGTATCACCAACACCATCGCCACCATCATCGCCACCATCATCGCCACCATCATCGCTACCATCATCGCCACCGTCAAACTATTTAAATACATAATTGACAAAATAAACAATATACAATAAACAGAATAAACACAGCTGTGGAAGGCCACGAAAATCCTGCCAATTAATTATGCAAATCAATTATGCACGACGCACATATGAACGTAAATAAGACATACCTCGCTGGCTGCACATTACCAGAGGGAAATGAGTCTTCTTCAAAAAACCAAAAATCTTCACAAAAAATGTTTCTTTCTCAAAAAGTTCTCAAAAAACAAAAAGCTTTCTCCTTTAAACTTAATCCTTTAAACTTTATCTTTAAACCTTAAACTTTCACGTAACTTATGCAGCATGACAAGTGCTGCTTCACATCACCTGCTGCAAGAGCTTCCGCTTACTTAAAGTGTCCCTGCGCAACACAGAGCGTGAAGAAAGGTTCCTACCCATAAATACAAAAAACAATACAATACTGCTGGAAATAAATCCCATATCTCTTGCAGAAATAATAAAACAAATAAAATACTGACAAATAATATTTATGGCAGTTAAAATACTCATTAGTATCATCCAGACTAAAGTCTCCTGGGTTCAATTTTTGTTTCTTGCTTTTAGGCTTGACCTCAGTAATCCCCATAATATGTATGAGAGGCATGGATTTCAAACGGGCAGTGAGCTCATGCATTTTGTTAAACAACTGATCAGCATTTGTATACATGCATGTAATGTTTTCTAATGCAGGTGTTCTGCTGACCCTATGCCCCTTGGATGTAGCGGGCAGTCACTCATTAGATTTTGACATCTTCACCACCCGCCTAGCCCAGGGGGGGCCACGGACTCTGAAGATATGACCTTCTGTCGACTTCTTCTGTTTCTCCTTTGCCTCTTCATATAACTCCCTCTCCTTTTCCCTCTCCGCCTTTGTGAGGTCATTTGCTACACTGGTCTTCTTGAACTTGTCGTTTTGGTGCAGCAAAGAGATGTTCTTGAACAAGTTGGTCTTAAGTTCCATGTTCTGCAATGTGACCAGCAGAGGTCTCCCTCTCCTCCTTCTCTCTTCTGCGTCCTCACTCCTGACGAATTTCCCCAGCCTGCTCGCTCGCACAAACGAGGCTGTAGTCGTTCGCACCTTACACGTTTTGAACATTTCCTTCACAAAGTCCAGATCCACCCTATGTCGCTCCTCTGCATCATCCAAGTCCTGGTCATCCATACCAAACACCACGATATTTCTCTCCCTTGATTTCCTCTCGTCTAGCTCTGTTAGGACATTGTTGAATGTAATAGATTGTTCCTTTGGCTCACCATTGCGCACTACTTCGGCATAACTTACTCCGTCCTGCGTCGCAGACTTCAGACTCTCCTGTATAAGCTCGATGACCCTCTTCTCGTCACATTTAACCTCCAGCTTTGCCTCCCATTCACTCATTTGGTCTTTGAACTGCTGGGTGATTATCTGGCATTTCTCCTCCATCATCTGTTCCGCAGCGATACATTTCTCTACGCCCTCCTCACAGTCCTGACAAAACCACATAACGCCAGAGCCTTGTTTCCGCAACGGCGCATATTCATCTTCATCTTTCTTTAGGCATGATATGCAATAATGCTTCTTGCAGCGCTTACAGACCAGAGCCTTGGTTTCTTTGCCCTCCGGGATATGGCATAGTTGACAAGTTGCCTTCCCAGCCGATGCCCCTTTGCCATTGCGATCCAGTGGCTTTGTCCAACCCTGGGCTACTGTTGTCTTTGTCATCCTTTGGTCTGGGCAGGCGTTTCAAAAAACATAGACCTGATATGGCCTGGATACTGGCTGCTCGAGGCCTAGAGGAGCCTACTGTTTCCTGGCTGCTGGAGGCCTTACCTGGGGTAGCCTGGCTGCTGGAGGCCTGCTGCTGGCCTGGTGGAAGCCGCAGCTGCTGCTGGCTGGTGGAAGCCGCCGCTGCTGGCTGGTGGTAGCCTCTGCCGCTGCTGCTGGCTGGTGGTAGCCTCTGCTGCTGCTGGCTGGTGGTAGCCTCTGCTGCTGCTGGCTGGTGGTAGCCTCTGCTGCTGCTGGCTGGCGGTAGCCTCTCCTGCTGCTGCTGCTGGCTGGTGGTAGCCTCTGCTATTGCTGGCTAGTGGTAGCCTCTGCTGCTGCTGGCTGGTGGTAGCCTCTGCTGCTGCTGGCTGGTGGTAGCCTCAGGTGCTGCTCAGGTGCTGCTCAGGTGCTGCTCAGGTGCTGCTCAGGTGCTGCTCAGGTGCTGCTCAGGTGCTGCTCAGGTGCTGCTCAGGTGCTGCTCAGGATATTACTTTTTTTACCTATTTTTCAGGGACGTCTCCCCATACCAGCTAAGCATCTTTTAGAGATTATTTAAGCATAAGTTTCAGCTTAACCACGCGCCTCCTCTCGTTATTCTGTACTTTAAAATCCCTGATCTTAAAGCCGGTCCTCGACCGAGTTAGATGTTGGTCTTACGCACTGCTGTAGGCTAGTATTTTTAAAAGTCCCCTGTACTTCAAAAATCGGGTCCCCGACCCGCTGCCAATCACCGTTTTTCACTAACCCCCGGTTAGTATACACAGAATTTCACTAAGAAGAGGTGTCTCACCAGTCCCTTAGTGCCTTCCCCGGCTCGGGGATCTCGTCACCCGGACTTCCTGAAACAGCACAGGACCAAATCTGGGCCCGTCCCTGAAGTCGGAACGCTGACGACAGCTTTGATGGCCTCCTTTGATCGTACGCCGTTCCAAGGTCACATCTGGAGAGATCCCGGGTTTCTCGGCACCAAATGTTAGGTTCCTAATAACTTAGGAAAGACACAGAGACTGTTAGAAATGATTTTTCAGGCCTTCTGCGCAGAAGTGAAGCAAAGTCGGAGCTTGTAGAGCAACATGGCCCTCTCGGATGCTCTCGACAAATGCTTGCTTGCTCCTCCTTTGCATCAGGTATTTATTGAAAAACTGAAAGGAACATGACCATATAGGGTAGACAATGGACAATTGGAAGAAAACAGATGGTCACACATCGAGGTCTAAGAAGCCACACATGTGACATGTGAAACTTGAGCTTTAAAAGAACACAAAGGTCAAGGGGTCAAATGGAGCCCCTTCTGGACAAACGAGAACTATGTGAGGTTTTGAACAGATGCGTCTAAAGACCATTGACAATCCAGAAATCACCAGGCCAACCTTCATGGGGGTCTTGTGTCATCAGATGGTCCAACTAACCCTTAGCTAACCTTTAAAGACAATGAGGCAGCTGTCAGTCGACCCACCTGACAAAACTTCAGGAAGTGGCCTGTGATCTGCATGTGATAGCATGTGGAAACAGTCAGTTCTCCAAAGCTGACTTGATTCTGATTCTAATGATTTTCATAAGGACAAAACCAATTCAAAAACGTTGATTAACCTAACATTAATTCAAAACAGAGCAAAGCAAAGAAGCAGCATTGTTGAGGTTAGTGTCCCCCAACATCTAGTCATCTAGTCCTGCCTTTTGCTGCAAAGCGGACAGACAAACCTCAGTCCCATTGAAACACGGTTTTTGCCCTGTCTTGCCGAAATTATGACGTTTAAGTGCCACATCTGTGCGATGGTGGTATAGTGGTGAGCATAGCTGCCTTCCAAGCAGTTGACCCGGGTTCGATTCCCGGCCATTGCAGCATGGCTTTTGTGAAACATCTGAATTTTCACATTTTAACATTCATCCATCAGGTTTGGATTTTGGAGAGATAGAAATAAAGAGGTGAATTACACTGGATACAGGGCTGGATATCCCACCTGACTACTTTCCTCTCAGGACCACCCATCGAAGGGGATGTAGCTCAGTGGTAGAGCGCATGCTTTGCATGTATTTAGGCCCCAGGTTCAATCCCCGGCATCTCCATTAATTGTGTTAATAAACCGCATGAAGTAAGAAAGAGTAATCAACAACACTTATTGTTACATAAAAGGATGAATTATGTTCACAGTTAGACAAACATAGGTCATAGGTCAAGCAACAAAATCTGGATGGATGAATGAAGAAGCCTTTGTCATCTTTCTGGAGCACTTCATACGTCACACAAACTGCTCTATTGATCACCCAGTTCTGCTGATTCTTGATAATCATGAATCTCACATTTCACTGAAGGCTGTGAAAACTGCAAAGGAAAATGGTGTTGTCATGCTCACTCTGCCACCTCCCGTCGCTTGCAACCCTTAGACAAAACAGTCTATGGACCACTGAAGACCTACTATAATAGAGCCATGGATGGTTGGATGCGTACAAAACCTGGTAAAACCGCAACAATATATGACATTCCAGGACTTGTGAAGGAAGCTTTCATGTCAGCAATGACACCGAGGAACATCATCTCAGGATTTAAAACAACAGGCATATTCCCTTTTAGCAGGGATACCTTTCCAGATGAAGTGTGGCCAATGCCACAGCCTACCCATTCATTGTTGCTGACCATGTGCATCCCTTTATGACCGCAGTGTACCCATTTTCTGATGGCTACTTCCAGCAGGTTAACGCGACGTGTCATAAAGACTGAATCATCTCAGACCGCTTTGTTGAACATAACAATTAGTTCACTGTCCTCAAATGGCCTCCACAGTCACCAGATCTCAAACCTATAGAATAACTTTGGGATGTGGTGGAAGGGGAGATTCACATCATGGATGTGCAGCCGACAAATCTGCAGCAACTGCATTATGCCATCATGTCAATATGGACCAAACTCTCTGAGAAATGTTTCCAGTACCTTGTTAAATCTATGCCACGAAGGATTAACGCAGTTCAGAAGGGAAAAGGGCGTCAAACCCAGTACTATCAAGGTGTACCTAATACATTGGCCATTGATTGTATATAGACTCATCTCTAACCCTCAGGACACCATTGTTTAAAAGCAATCCGGCAAGATTGATCCAGTGGGGCTCAAAGGAGCAGGATCCTGAAATCTGGTTGTTTCAACTAAGGGTGAATAAATATATATCCAGTTTACAATCAGCCCATGAATTTAAACGCTTTATTCTGGCTAATCAAATTTACCCTCTCTGTTTAAAGGTTAGGAGGAGTTATGCAACATTGCCACCTTCGGAATTTCACGCAGAGAGTCCAGCTCATAATTCACCCTGAAGTCCAGAAAAGCACTGATGTCCAAGTTAATTCAAAACAGAGAAAGCAAAGAAGCAGCATTGTTGAGGTTAGGGTCCCCCAGCATCTAGTCATCTAGTCCTACCTTTTGCTGCAAAGCGGACAGACAAACCTCAGTCCCATTGAAATCCGGTTTTGCCCTGTGTTGCCGAAATGATGACGTTTAAGTGCCACATCTGTGCGATGGTGGTATAGTGGTGAGCATAGCTGCCTTCCAAGCAGTTGACCCGGGTTCGATTCCCGGCCATCGCAGCATGGCTTTTGCGAAAAATCTGAATTTTCACATTTCAACATTCATCCATCAGGTTTGGATTTTGGAGGGATAGAAATAAAGAGGATACTTACACTGGATACAGGGCTGCATATGCCACCTCACTACTTTCCTCTCAGGATCACGCATCAAAGGGGATGTAGCTCAGTGGTAGAGCGCATGCTTTGCATGTATGAGGCCCCGGGTCCAATCCCTGGCATCTCCATTAATTGTGTTAATAAACCGCATGAAGTAAGAAAGAGTAATCAGCAACACTTTTTGTTACATAAAAGGATGAATTATGTTCACAGTTAGACAAACTCACAAGATTTATTGGACTTGCTGCTTGCTATTTAACATCAATGCCTTCAAAAAGCTTTAATGGTCATGAGGAGTATATATGGGACACATACATATGTATGCATTTACACTCACCAGCCACTTTATTAGGTAAAATAACGTCTCCAACTGCACTTCAATGAAAATTTCTAACCAGCCAATCACATGGCAGCAACTCAATGCAATTAGGCACCTAGACATGGTCAAGAGAATCTCCAGTAGTTCTAACCAAGCATCGGAATGGGGAAGTGAGGTGATTTTAGTGACTTTGAACGTGGCATGGTTGTTGGTAACAGACGGGCTGGTCTGAGTATTTCAGAATCTGCAGATCTACTGGGATTTTCACGCAAAAACCTCTCTGGGGTTTACAGAGAATGGTCGGAAAAAGAGAAAATATCCAGTGAGTGGTAGTTCCTTGGGGGCAAATGCCTTGCGGTTGCCAGAGGTCAGAAGAGAATGGCCAGACTTTTGAGATGAGTTTGACACGTCCAAACGAAGCACACTATGATAAGAAACAATCTCTGGTCCATTTAAAGTGGATCAAATGTTTATGTTCTAATAGCAGTCTGAGATTCAAGATGGGAACCATTTTGAGTTAATGCACAAACCTATGAGTGGATGGAGACATGAGATCACCTTTGTTGTGAATTTACATGAAAATGGGAAAAAATACAGGGAAATTAACTCTGTTCGTTTGGACGTGTCAAACTCATCTCAAAAGATCGATAAATGCGACACGTCCCTGTAATCCAAGATATTGGGAGGTTGAGGATGGTGGATTGTTTGAGCTCAGAGCTGCAGTGGGCTATGCCGATCGCACAAATTAAGAAATGACCGCGTATACATCGTATCAGAAAGATTCCTGTAACAGTCAATATTTGTTGTTTTTGCCAAAACAATGATCATCACAAAGACAGTTTAGTAGTAACATTAGTTTGATGTAACATGTAGTCATCAACAAATCTTTAAAGCCTTGATGGCAGTGGTGGGATTTGAACCCACGCCTCTTCCGAGACTGGAGCCTAAATCCAGCGCCTTAGACCGCTCGGCCACACTACCACTTACAGATTGAAAAAAGCAGCTTTTTCTTTCCAGTTAATTTCCCTGTATTTTTCCCGTTTTCATGTCAATTCACAACAAAGTTGATCTCAAGTCTCCATCCACTCATAGGTTTGTGTATTAACTCCAAATGGCTCCCATCTTGAATCTCAGACTGCTATCAGAACATAGACATTTGATACACTTTAAATGGACCAGAGATTGTTTCTTATCATAGTCTGCTTCGTTTGGACGTGTCTAACTCATCCCAAAAGATCGATAAATGTGAAACGTCCCCGCCCTATGCATTGGCGCATGCCTGTAATCCAAGACTACATTCACACTGCAGTTCCCAAGTGACCTAAATCCAATTTTTTGCTCATATGTGACTCAGATCTGATTTGTTTATGACAGTGTGAACAGCACAAGTCACATGGAATCTGATCTTTTCAAATCAGATTCAGGTCGCTTCCATATGTGGTTCTAAATCGGATACAGGTCTGATGTTTTGCAATGCGACCTCAGTGTGAACAGCCAGGTCGGAATTAATGCGACTTTGACGTGACTTGAGAGCGACCGTTGTCATAATACTGCGCTGGCGGGGGCGGGAGTCACTCGGAAGCGATCGGAAAAGGTCAAGACAAACATGGAGGGTAGCGGCGACGAAGCTAATCAGTGGAGGGACAGTGAGGTCTTGGACCTTATAAGTATTTGGGGGGACACATCCTGAAATTCTGTATGAAATCTGTCTCTGTAAAGATGTTCATCACATCATGATCCCACCACTCCTGACTCCGAGTCTGCATCCACACACACCTCTCTACAGACGAGGCAGCCATCGCTCCACAAAAATCCATTATTAAAAATGCGGCTTTCTTTCTCCTCCTTCTCCTCTTCATTAACACTTGCTCACAGTTTCTTCGGCTTCCACCACACAACAACTTCAAAATGTACCCATGTACGCTCACTTCTGTTGCCTCCATGTTTACCGCCGTATGACGACGTGCTGCGTGTGACGTCTTTGTTATTGTTCCTCTGCGCATGCGGGTCAGTTCAGGGCCGCGATGCGTTCACACTCGAGTCTGATATAGGACACATTTTAAAAGATAATGTGAACAGCCACACAAAAAAAATCGGATATGGGAAAAAATCGGAATTGAGCATTAAGGCCTGCAGTGTGAACGTAGTCCAAGATATTGAGAGGTTGAGGATGGTGGATTGTTGAGCTCAGAGCTGCAGTGGACTATGCCGATCGCACAAGTTAAGGAATGACAGCGTATACATAGTTTCAGAAAGATTGTAACAGTCAATATTTGTTGTTTTTACCAAAACACTGATCATCACAAAGAAGATTTAGTATTTGATGTAACATGTAGTCATCAACATATCTTTGAAGTGCCTTAGACCGCTCAGCCACGCTACCACTTATGGATGGAAAAAAGCTGTTTTTTCTTTCCAGTTAGTTTCCCTGTACTTTTCCCGCTTTCATGTCAATTCACAACAAAGGTGATCTCAAGTCTCCATCCACTCATAGGTTTGTGCATTAACTCAAAATGGTTCCCATCTTGAATCTCAGACTGCTATCAGAACATAAATATTTGATCCACTTTAAATGGTCCAGAGATTGTTTCTTATCATAGTCTACTTCGTTTGGACGTGTCAAACTCATCTCAAATGACAGATGAATGTGAAACGTCGCTTAATGTGTGCATTGGCACACGCCTGTAATCCAAGATATTGGGAGGTTGAGGATGGTGGATTGTTTGAGCCCAGAGCTGCAGTGGACTATGCCGATCGCACAAGTTAAGGAATGACAGCGTATACATAGTATCAGGAAGATTCCTGTAACAGTCAATATTTGTTGTTTTTACCAAAACAACAATCATCACAAAGACAGTTTAGTATTTGATGTAACATAGGCAACTAGTCATCATATCTCCTGCTCTTTGAAACACATGTTAATGCTCAATAGTACACATATATGCTTCTTTAATATATTTGCATTATATTAAGATGCATTCATTTTCAATGGCTTTTCCCCCCTTACATTACTTTTACTTTTATACTTTAAGTAGTTTTGAAACCAGTACTTTTATACTTTTACTTGAGTAAAAAATTTAGTTGATACTTCAACTTCTACAGGAGTATTTTTAAACTCTAGTATCTATACTTCTACCTGAGTAATGAATGTGAATACTTTTGACACCTCTGCTCATTACTTCTTCATGTTTCTGAAGGCCTACTTAGCATTTCATCAATAACTCTCTTTAGCGCTTCTGCATAGGATATATTATTGCTTATCTTGTATTTCTGCACCTCTTGTGCTTTAATCTGTGCAGAACAGGCTCCATATGCTGCACTGTGTTCTCCTCCACAGTTACAGCATTTCAATTTGGCATCTTTCGCACATTTCCCATATTCATGTTCCCCTCCACATTTTGCACATCTTTGTTTACCACGGCACTGTTGGGCTACATGTCCCATTCTTTGACATTTGAAACATCTGATTGGCTTTGGGATATACTCTCTTACTTTATAGTTGATACATCCCATTCTGACCTTTACTGTGGTGTTCTACTTAAACAAATAAAGCATGTTTCGTCTAAACGTTGGTCAATCTGCCCAATAGATTAAAATTGTTAAAGGAAAGGTAAATACAACAAGATAATTGCTTGTTGTTTGTGTGTAAATGAAAAGATTACTGGGATTACAGAAATACTGCTTGTTAAGGAAAAAGGCACAATGTCTTGTTTTTTGAACAAATGCAGATTAAGTTCAAAACTAGACAGACGGGACTCAGACCAGCAGGACTCTTTTGGAGGCAATCTCCGTTTATTTCCTGACAAGGAAATAAAACAACAAAACCTCCAGTCAAAACATGCATCGAGTTGAGCCCCTACACAGATAATAACAAAGAATATTAACATAATACAAGGGAAACCCAAACTGTGGTCTATTAGACTTCACATCACTCACCTCTCCCATTGACATCAGTAACAAAAGGGGAGAGGTAAAGGCGGGAGAAATCATTTATACAGGTGGGGGGGGGGGGGGGTCACAGAAATGTCCGTAGGGGGAAAAACAAACTAAAACACAAAGGTTCCACATGTTTCTGGAGGTTTGACATGTCAGGTATACTAAAGATTTTGGTGATTATAAACTATAAAATAAATACATATACACAAATGGAAAATTGATTCTGTTACATATATATATATATATATATATATATATATATATATATATATATATATATATATATATATATATATATATATATATATATATATATATATATATATATATATATATATGAAATCAAGCGGTGTCTTGTTTCCTCCAGACTGGGTGGGGGCGGTGTTGCGCCAGTTCTCCTTTGAGTGACCTGCAATAAAACTCACGAAGAAGAAGCGCCTCCTTCACATGTGGGGATAAAGAATCTCCGTCACCAGAGAAAAGCAGAATAAAACTCTTTCAGTGGAGGAGTCAGCTCACTGACCGAGTAAGTAAATGCAGGACGGGGGTAAATGTTTGTAACTCGACGTCGTCTTTGTTATCTCGACGCAAAGCGTTGGTTTTTATTTTCCAGTGTGTTTACAGTGAAATGTTGCTAGCTGTTCAGGAAGTCGATATTATAAAACTCAGCAGCAGGACAAGTACACTTTTATGTATTAACAGAGTTCTTAAAGCATACATGTATAATTTATATCGATTTATGATGGATCTGATGATTTATATTGAAGTAAACTGGGGTTAATGAGTTGTTGTCACCACGTGGATTTGAATAACACTGATTTAATCGATTAGTTATTTTTCTAAATCAAGCAAGTCAAGTTACTAATTAACCTTAAACTACTGAGAAATGACAGGAACAGTATTCAAATGTGGACTGATGATCTAACTGCTAAAACAACATCTCTTGGATGTTAAAAATCAGTCAATAAATGTGTCTGATGGAGCCAAATGAACGTATTTACAGTTTTTAAGGGGGGAAACAAGTGTATGTATGTTAGTTAGTTAGTTAGTTAGTCAGTCTTCTTGTCCTGATCCTGTGTGATTGTAGAACATCATCCTGGTTCAACTAGTTTCCATATGAGCTTGTATTCAACTGCAGCTCAATAACACAGAGAAGTGGATGATGATGTTGAACTCACTATAAATGTTTCCATCCATCAGCTGAGATCAGATATGTGTGGCGACTGCACTACCGCTATTTCTACACTATTGGAGGATTGACTCCAGTGCTGTTAAGGATTGACACGACTACTAACTAGTCCCAAAGTCCTCTAGCAGAATAACCAGCTCCAACACCCACCTCCACCTCAGAAAAGTCAGGAATAGTAGATGTTACTCAGTTAAATTGGACTGAATTTTAGATATTAAAGATTGAAATTACATTATTTAGCATTATAGTAATCAGATTACACCGTATATCAGCATCACTGAAATGGACCTGATGCTTAATCAATCACAACGACATGCAAATGTTATTCAATAGGCCTGTGTTGAAAAAATCGATTCTCCGATTTTAAATCGATTCTCATATTAATTCCTAAAAATCGATTCATATGTCTAAACATCGATTTAATTATTTTTATTTTTATTTATTTATTTATTTTTATTTTTTTTCCATCATTACAACTTTTGGTACTTTTTTGTTTATGCTCAAAAAAGGAATATTTTGTTGGACACGAGAATAACTGGTGCCATGTTTTTGCCTTTAAATATGTTTAAAAGTATGGAAACATTAAAGTGTTAGGTTATAATTGCATAAATTGACTAAATTTCTTTGCTTTATTATACTGTGTTGGGGTTACATTTGCATAAATGTTAAAAACCAAATTCTCATAAATGGGGAAAAAAATATAAAAGCGATTTTCCTTTCGTCCTCTGTTTGCTGCCCTGGATCTGTTTGGTAATTCTGCCCCACGATGTTTCTGAAAGCAGTTCTATCAGCATTCTGGGAGCTGATTGGTCCTTACAGCATCATTAGCTGCCAATACTTGCTGTTGAATCTCAATATAATACTAGTATTCATATATTGCATAACTAGACAGTCATATAATTCATGCAACAGCTGAAAAAACAGTTTTATTAACAGTAACCCAAATCAATATCGAATCGGATCGTGATAATCGATTCTGAATTTTAAGAATCGGAATCGAATCGATTCTTGATATTTGAATCGATCCCCAGCCCTATTATTCCTATATATATTCAAACAAGGCCGTTATAAACACAAAACTGTAATTAAATGCAGACACATGCAGATGCACCAAAACATTAAATCAGATGCAAAATACAAATAGTTTACAAAACTAACAAGAGAAAGAACTGCTGATCACCAGATTCTGTCACCTTGGTGTGTAACGGCATCTCAATGATCCGAGACCTGGAGAGACCCAGAGACCCGAGACGAGACCAGGACCACAAAAAAAAAGACCAGTCTCGAAAACTACAAGTCTAATATATATACACATGCACTAAACCTTTAATGGATTGTGATTAAACAGTAGTTTTCTTTACAAACTGGCATAAAAAATAATTGTTTTATTAGATTTGAAGAAGATGTTGTTGTGTTTACTGACATCTAACCAGTTTTATGTGAAACATTGAGCTCAGAAATAGTGCAGTTTTAGTGACTTTGGTAGCGACAAAGTCGCTCCGCTTGACTGATGTTCGGACCGTTCAGACACATTAAAGTTGGTCCTTGTTTGGATACGGGTTACAACGTCAGACATCGTTAGATAACTAATTATGTAGCTGCAATCAACTATCATCCAACATCTAGTCCACGTTACCTTTCTGTAATTAGACGCCAACGTTTTTAAAGTAAACCCAGTTTTAAAATCTGTATCATAATCAATTATAATCAAATGTTGGAATACAACGTTGTTCTAACTTCAGGTGTCTGCTATCGGTGGCAATGATGAACCAATCAGAGAACAGGTCGTAGTACGACTCTTAACTCCTTCTCTTTTTATTGGTGGATTCATGCAAGACGAATGATTGAAAATGTGAGTTTATTTTTCTGTTTTAGTTACAACTGAACGAGTTATTGTGGATTAAGTTCGATTTACAAGACTATTTTGTTTCCCTTTATGTATCTTACATACGCCTTACAGGACTGTCTCAGAAAATTAGAATATTGTGATTTTCTGTAATGCAATTACAAAAACAAAAATGTCATACATTCTGGATTCATTACAAATCAACTGAAATATTGCAAGCCTTTTATTATTTTAATATTGCTGATCATGGCTTACAGCTTAAGAAAACTCCAATATCCTATCTCAAAAAATTTGAATATTATGGGAATCTTAATCTTAAACTGTAAACCATAATCAGCAATAAAATAATAAAAGGCTTGCAATATTTCAGTTGATTTGTAATGAATCCACAATGTATGACATTTTTGTTTTTTTAATTGCATTACAGAAAATAAAGAACTTTATCACAATATTCTAATTTTCTGAGACAGTCCTGTATGTATGAAAATAGACCTGTTCATTGATATTGTGCCTGAAAGTCCCATAAAATCCTGTATATTCGATTCGTCGCCCGGCCCTAATGGGGTAATAATGTGATGTTATGAATAATGAACTCGATTGATCCTCCAGGTTGCCATGGCCTCCTACACCTGCATCAGCTGCCGGGTGGCCTTCGCGGACGGAGAGGTTCAGCGAGCGCACTACAAAACCGACTGGCACCGGTACAACTTGAAGAGGAAGGTGGCCGACATGCCGCCCGTCACCGCCGAGAACTTCCAGGAGCGCGTCCTGTCGCAGAGGGCGGCCGCCGAGCAGCAGGTGGCCGAGTCGGCGGCCGGCGAGGCCTGCTCCATCTGCAGCAAGAGGTTCTCCAGCGCCAACGCCTACCAGAACCACCTGCAGTCCCACAAGCACCAGCAGGCCGAGAAGCAGGCCCTGCTGGCCGCGCAGAGGAAGGTGCAGATGATGAACGAGAAGAACCTGGAGAAGGGACTGGCCGACGACAAGGCGGACCACGACTCCAGGAACGAGGCCCTGCAGCAGGCGCTGAAGGAGCAGCAGCGGCCGAGTCCGGCCAAGCAGGGCGGGCCCCCGTCCTCACCCGGATCCAAGAGACGGAGGACGGAGAAGTCCGGGAAACCGCCCAGGGTGATGTGGCTGGAGGAGCAGGCCAAGAAACGAGAGGGAGGAGAGGGGGCCGCCGCCGAGGAAGGTAAGGAGGGGAAGGGAAAGCCCTGTACCGTAGGGCTCGGCGATTTTGGACAAAAATAAAATCCTGATTTCTTTTCTCTGAAAACCCGATTTTCGATTTCGATTTCGATTTTTTTTTTTTTGGTAAAACTACAAAACACAATGGAATAAATTGTTTCAAATATTTTATCTTTATTTTTAAAGAAAAATAGCAAACACATTTCCCTATTGGGAATGAAGTGCAATTGAAAGATACTGTAAATCCTCCTTGAGTTTAGTAAAGTGACATTTACAATTTTCTTGACCAAACAAAGATGACCAGACGAGCTCTGTCTGTAATGCAGCCAGCTGCAAAAAAGGAAAATCGATTTTCCGATTTTCCTTTTTTAACATCGATTTTGATTAATAAATCCGATTTAGATTTAAAATCGATTAATCGCACAGCCCTACTGTACCGTATTCATCCCTAGGTATTCCTGTTCACAGTGGCCACGGTTACATGATGTTTTTTAATTCGGAATTAATTATTCCGAATTAAATAATTAAACTATTTTCCCTTGAGTTTACATGGAAATAGTAATTCCGAATTGAGGTTTACATGGAAAACACGTTTGATCGGCTTTATCCAATTCCGCTTATTCCGGTCTGGGGGTTGGGAAGGGTTCTACGGAAGAGTATCAGGGCCAGGCAGGAGAAAAATAAAAATAATATTTTAGAGGAGGAAGATTTTTTTTTTTTCATTATGCACTTCGAGAAAAAAGTTGAAATGTTGAGGAAAAATTTGAAATGTTGAGATTAATGTTGAAGTACAATTTCGAGAAAAAAGTCAATGTTGAGAAAAAAAGTTGAAATGTCGGCAATAATGTTGAAGTACAATTTCGAGAAAAAAGTCTAAATGTATTTCAACTTTATTCTTGAATTTCCGGCTTTATACACGAAATTTCGACTTTATTCTCAAAATTGTATTTCAACATTACCGTAATCTTGACATTTTGACTTTTTTCTCGAAGTGCACAATAAAAAACAACCTTCCCCTCTCAAATATTTTTTCTCCTCCATGGCCCTAATACTCTTCCGTCTACCGGAAGAAAAACAAACTTACTCGATTAGCAACAACATGGAGGACCACATTATTAGCATCCTTTTTGGATTTGTTTTGATTTTATTTTTGAAGCAGCAGCACGACAACATCATGTCGATGATTTTCTTTTGTGTGCTGAGGAGGAGAGAGATAGAAGACTGTGCTTTGGCACGACAACCGTTGACTGCGTGCTGCCATCTTGAAACTTTGCGCCCAGCGCAGAATTTAAGCGTCATCGCGACAGACGGGCAAGAGAACAAGCAGCGCAGAAAGACCGGAATTAATTGAAAGCGGCATGAGTGTATACATGATCGTGGAATTATTGTATTTGGATTTAAAATCAGAATAAACCAGCCACTTTGGAATTAAGCTTAAGTAACATAAGTGAACTCACATTTCAAGTGTGTTACAGTTACATTGGGTTCAAAATCTGTGACTGTCTCTTTGGTCTTAAACAAGTTTGGAAATGGTATTAAAAAGTCTTAAATTTACCTTGGTCAAACCTGCAGACACCCTGCAGTAAAAGTTTGCTGCACTTAGACTGTGATGTCATAATTTGACTTCTTGATTAGATTCTGCTGGTAATGTTTTGTCATGAAAATGTTCCAGAGGACTGGGAAGATGTGGAGGATGAGGAGGATGATGATATGGAAGAGGAGGAGGAGGAGGAGGAGGAGGAGGAGGAGGAAGAGGAGGAGGAGAACGTGATGGACCAGGAGGACGGCGACACCACGGCGTCGTCACAGGCCGACCCCACTCCTCTGCCGGGCTCCATCCCGCCCACCGACTGCCTCTTCTGCTCCCATCACTCCAAGTCGCTGCTGAAGAACGTGGCCCACATGACCAAAGTGCACAGCTTCTTCATCCCGGACGTGGAGTTCCTGGTGGACCTCAGAGGCCTCCTCCGCTACCTGGGTGAGTGGACGGCGTGTAGATGTGAGGACACCAGCAGCAGGGGTTGAGCGTGTTTCACCACACAGGTCTGACCGAGCTCAGTGGGACCGTTTCAGTTCAGCCCTGCATCAGCCGCCGGCGGGGAAATGATGCAGGAACCAACGGACCAATCACGCAGCAGGCAGCCTTTCAGCCTTTCAGCCCTTCCCTTTATTTTCTTTTAGAAATTTTTATTGGTTTTACATTAAGCAATATACATATGTTTACAGCATTATAGGTTATATAGAATAGAGAATACAAGCATAGTATGGCTGTGATATTCAAATACTTACAAGTATACAAGATCCCCCACCCATCTGATTCCAGATGTACATAAAAATTATTGTCCATTGAGGTTTTTGTATAACCCAGGATTACAGAAGGAGCATATACAATATAGCCAGACACCCACAGACTGAAATAACACCTGCTCTAAATAATTATATGCATCTTACAGCATGTTTTTTTATGGGTGGTGCCCTACCACCCTCTACTGACCATATATATATATATATATATATATATATATATATATATGTATTATTTTTTTTTTTAATCTGTATGCAATTTTGCCAAATGACATTAAACAAGACGTTTGGTATGATTTAAGTTTCTAGTAAAAATGTGACTCTACCACTCAGGTCAAGTACACACGAGTAACTTCACCTCCTGGTGCTTAGACACAGATTTAAATGTTCAATTTAGCAGTAAATAACTTTATGCGGAGGTAAACCCTCTGCAGTCACCTGTCACCTGTCTCATATTTAAGATGAGATAAGATGGCAAATTCGGATGCTACAGCAGCTCAGTCAGACAACGTGAACTCAGACTAAATAAACGCTAAAGATAAATTATAAGTATGAAAAATAAAAAAATACAGTAACCAAGAGACTGAAACTGAACAAGTGTACTGTAAACTGAATACATGTACAGTATAAATACAGTATAATAAATACTCTCTGTAATACTAATAAAGTATATTTATCCAATGTATTAGCGTTGTTTTATTTTTCGCTGTAGTTGACATCCTCAAAGCTTAAATTTGAGCGTTTTTGTGTTATTGTTTTTCATTCTTGAGGTGTTTTAAGAAGTTTACTGTCCAAAGCCTCTGCTGACAGGTGATTGATGGTATTTCTCTGGTTGGCTGCCACCGTTTTCCCCTTAGGAGAAAAGGTCGGTGCGGGGAACGTGTGTTTGTGGTGCAACGAGAAGGGCCGCTCCTTCTACTCGGCAGAGGCCGTGCAGAGTCACATGACCGACAAGAGCCACTGCAAGCTGTTCACCGACGGAGACGCCGCTCTGGAGTTCGCCGACTTCTATGACTTCAGGTAAAAACAAAAGACTGATCCCGTATGTCACGTCAAATCGCACACTAAAGTTTCAGACGACTCCGACATCATCACATCGATACCCGTCGGTTAATTTTTTCCTAACATCCCAGAGACTCTCAAATAGAGCTGGGGGTCGATTCAAATGTCAAAAATCGATTTGATTCTTAAGATTCAGAATCGATTATCAAGACTCGATTCGATATTGATTTGGGTTAGTGTTATTAAAGCTGTTTTTTCAGCTGTTGCATGAATTATATACCAGTAGTTTTGCAACATATTAATACTGGTATTATATTGAGATTCAACAGCAAGTATTGGCAGCTAATGATGCTGTAAGGACCAATCGCCTCCCAGAATGCTGATAGAACTGCTTTCAGAAATATCGTGGGGGAGAATTATCAAACAGATCCAGGGAGGAAACGGAGACGGATGAAATCGGTTTTATTTTGTCCATTTTGGGTTTTTTTGGTTTTTAATTTTTGAGAATTTAGTTTTTAGCATTTTATGCTAATCTAACCCCAAGACACATTATAAAGTAATGAAATATAGACAATTTATGCAATTATAACTGAAAACTTTAATGTTGTCATACCTTTAAAGATATTTAAAGGCAAAAACATGGCACCAGTTATTCTTGTGTCCAACAAAACATTCCTTTTTTGGGCATAAAAAAAAAAAAAAAAAAAGTTGTAATGAAATGATGAAAAAAAAAATCGACTCACTGCACCTGTCAGGGTTAAGTAACTTGTTTCTAGCTGCCACGTCTTCATCCATGTGGGAAGCCCCCAACGTTGTTTTTAGTTGAATCCAGTTTTAATTCTTCTCTTTTCGGCCGACGGTGTTTTATTTAGAGACGCACCGATCAGGATTTTGAGGGCCGATCACCGATAACCGATCTCCAAAATCAGTATCTGCCAATCCCGATATTGCCGATCACAGCGTGAAATCCATAAATTCTTCAATATTGTTGTCTCATGTACAACACTGACATTGTATTATTAGGTATAAAAATTAGGAGATGAGAAAGTATCATGAATTGACTGTTTTATTTCAGGCTGAGGCAATGAGAAATATTTCACCGTCTAGAGACTCTTTGAGACGACTTAGACTCGGCTTACAAAGAGTAAGTGTAGCTTACTAGCTTCAGCTTCCTGTGGTAATAATTATGTACATGTTCAGCAACACAGAAAACAGCAGACATGTCACTCTCTAAAAGTTGATACAAGTTGTAAACTATAAACCAGTGGTCCCCAATCCCCGGGCCGTGGGTCATTTGGTACCGGGCCGCACAGAAAGAAAAAATCATTTCTGTAGCCCCGACTGATGATGGTTGACTCTCAAACTGATGGTTCACAATGTTTTTATTCCTTGGATGTAAATACAGTAAATACACTGCAAACACACCATAAGAGCTATAAAGGAATAAAATAAAATAGAGTTAGTCTTTCTACATTCATTCGTTTCATTTAACTTAAAGGAATTGTGACATCATTTTTAAAATGCTTTTAACACTATTAAAAGTCTTGGCCAACATCCCTCAAATGTGTCTAAAAGGGTGTAACAAGAAAAACTTCACTGCAGTACTCCATTCCTGGCTTTTTATGACGGTGTTTTTTTGCGCAGTGAAAAACGCTTCCTTTTTCCCCTTTCCTGTCAATCATTGCCCCGCTCCTCCTCCAAACCTCCTCCAACCAACTGCTACAAACTTCTGCCGGTGTCTCCACACACACACGCGCACACCGAACCACAAACTCCCACACACACAGCCCAGACAGGGCTACTACAGCCCGGGGATGAAGTCCGTGCGCACACCGAACCGGACTTCTAACAGCGGCGTCGGAGAGTTAAGCCGGGAGCGACAGGCGAAGCATGCACGGAAAAGCAGCAGGGCGAAGCAGTCCACCGCAAACAATCATAAAAATAAAGGCATGTAAATAAAGTGTCCCCTTATCTTAAGTCCAGTCAGTGGCCGCGGGTCTTCTTAGCAGTTTTCCTCCGGTGATTAGAACAGAAGAGGCTCTAAACAGCTCCGTGTTAAGCCTGATTTATGGTTCCGCGTTAAATCGACGCAGAGCCTACGCCGTGGGTTCAGCGTACCGTGCGCGTCGCCGCGTAACCCTACACCGTAGGCTCTGCGTCGGTGTAACGCGGAACCATAAATCAGCCTTTATGGTGCACTGGAGAGGAGAGGAGGCAGGGAGCTGGGTGGAGGGGGCGGTGATTTAGCGGATCATTACGTAACGATCCGCCACCAAACCACATGCGCCGTTTTTGCACAGTTATGCGGAAAATCCCAGAAAGCACACAATACACTGAATGTTAAAAGTTCGTTGTTTTTTGGGTGTAATTGATGTCAAGACCATTGATGTCAAAAAAAGAAACGACACAGCTGCTGCTCGCTCGGTAATAACGGCTACACAGGCTGATTTATGGTTCCGCGTTACACCTACGCAGAGCCTACGGCGTAGGCTACGCCGTCGATTTAACGCGGAACCATAAATCAGGCCTACCGCTAACCACAATACATGAATAACCATGGCAGCCAAACTCAATATGTACATAAATACGGCATAACATTTGCAAAGAAAACAAATCCTTATCAGCAGGTGCTTTTTGTGTCAGTTTGGCTCCACTTTAGCATTCCTTAGTTTTCCTGTGGAAAAAGGAATTAAATCTTAAAATAAAAATGAATTATGAATTAAGCTTTGTGAAAACTTTAGCAGTAGCATCCGCCACGTGTGAGAAAACTCTTCACACTACAAATCCACATGTCACAGGTGAAGTAAACGTCGTCAGATCGGTCTGCTTTGAACTATTATTTTCCGATCTCCGATCAAAACCGATTGGTTGCCGATCAATCAGTGCATCTCTAGTATTATTATTGCTGACGTGATGATGGATGAGACGTAACGTCTCTCTGTGTTTACGTCATTCATGCGGGCCCTGCTGTGTCTTACAGGAGCAGCTACCCCGCCGGGCAAGAAGGCGAGGACGAAGACGCCGAGGACGAGGAGCTGCCCGACGACCAGAACCTGGAGTACGACGACGACACGCTGGAGCTGACTCTCCCCTCAGGTGACCCCAGCGTTGGTCTTAGAAACAAGGATCAGGTGAGACGTTCAGGGTGAATAACTGTCCTGCTCCGTGCTGCGTTCAGGGGCCACCATCGGCCACCGCTCCCTCATGAGGTACTACAAGCAGAGGTTTGGGCTGCAGCGGGCCGTGACGCTGAGCCACAACCGCAACGCCGTCGGACGCCTCCTCCGGCAGTACAAGGCCCTCGGCTGGGCGGGAGACGCAGGTGAGGAGGGGGGGGAGGGGTGGAGTCTCTCTGTTTAAAAATGTGTCAAAAGATGAGACTAAATCATGTTGAAACACAAAGTAAAACCAGAGTTTTGATCATTTTGATAAATAATATAAGTTTCATAAGTTTTAATTCGTACATACGTTTTCAAAAGGTACTATTTTAAATTTGCATTTCAAGTTATAAAAATGGTTTGTTAAGCATGTTTATTCAGTTTTTCTGGGTCAGTTTTTTAAGTCATTTTTTAGGTCTAATATGTTAAGATGAAAAAATAACTACGATTCACATTTCAACTGAAATATAAAGGTTAAAATCAAAATAACTCCAAAGCGCCAAGCTGCACCCGAGACTGGACCACAGGGCCTCTCTCTTTTTCTGAAGGACTCGGGGCAAAACTTTGTGGTGGCCAGTCGGATATTCCTGAGTGGCCGGTCCTTTAAAAAGTCTTAAATTCCATTTTAGATCAAATAAGGCCTTTTAAATTTCTTAATTTGTCTTAAATCTCCACGCAAGGGTCTTAATTTTAGAGGGAATGTTTCCAGTCATCATTAAAAAGTTTATTTCATCATTTTGAGAAGAAACTCCTGCGGAGGTTCTAAATCTGTGTTGCCAGATTGGGCAGGTTTCAGCTGAAAAATATTAATTTGTGCTGCTTTCCTGGTTTTGACTAAATATTTGAGAAATTATCAACAAAAAAGTTGCCATTGTGTTTATAATTATATCATAAATATTACCACGTGCTTGCTTGGCGATGCCTCAGTCAGTGTTGCCAGATTTGGCGGGTTTCAGCCCAGTTGGGCTGACAAATAGGACTGGACAGGTTGATTAAAATCTGGGCTTCTTTTCCTGGTTTTTACTAAATATTTAGTAGAAATTATTAACAAAAAAGTTTCCATTATGGCAGAGAAAAGTAGAAACGTACACAATAAACTCACTGATATTTGATTGCTTTAATCTACTCAATTTAATTGTAGTCTTTGTTTGGAGCCTGAACTTTTTTTCGCTTCATTTGCTTACGACTTGAAATCTATTTCGCATTTAATAATTGACGGTTTGACGATAGAGGATGTATGACTTGGGCTGGTTTTCTTATTATTTCGGTGGGGTTTAACATCACATTTGGGCTGGAACCTGTCAGATCTGGCAACTTCGACCTCAGCGCTGGATTTGTCTTAAAATTTCTTTGAAAATGGTATTAAAAAGTCTTAAATCTAAATCCAAAATTATTACCAAAAAAGTTTCCATTATGCCTGAGAAAAGTAGAAACTTGCATAATAAACTCACTGATATTTTATTTGGTTTCATCTACTCAATTTAACTGTAGTCTTCGTTTGGAGCCTGATCTTTTTTGGCTTCATTTGCTTATGACTTGAAATTTATTCCGCATTTAATAATTGACAGTTTTAACATGGAGAATGTTATATTTGGGCTGTTTCTTCATTATTTCGGTGGCTTTTTCATCGTGTTTGGGCTGGAACCTCTCAGATCTGGCAACCTCGACCTCAGCGTTGGATTTCTCAGTGACTTGTCTTTTTAGTCTTAAATTTAGTTTGAAAATGTTATTTAAAAAGTCTTAAATTTACCTTGGTCCAACCTGTAGACTTCACCTCTAACTTGGAGTAATAATGGTGATAATAATAATACATTTTATTTATTTAAGGCGCCTTTAAAGTAGAAAAAGTGATTCTTGGGTCTATATCCACGTTGAAGACCCTTTCATGCCCAAACGTTATCTTTTCTATTTCTTTAAAGCGTATTCAGTCACTAAAAAGCAACTCTTGCAGGGTTTCCGCGGGTCATTAAAAAGCATTAAAGGTCATTAGATACATTTTGTTAAAATTAAGGCCTTAAATGGCATTAAAAAGCATTAATTTTGATTACCAGAGGCATTAAAAAAATAAAATACCTTTTTGATAAAAATATATTACCGATTTATTCTTAGTATGTAAACATTAATTTTGCACGGAAAGTATATTGGTGTGATAAACATACGGAACCAGTGTTTACGGCCGGTGCACAAAGTCTATTGTCTGATTCACACTTGGTACTTTTTGAAGTCTGGATTTTTGAAATATGTGCAAATACATTTTGACATTGTAATGTAAGCTGTTTTATTAGCCATATCAAATTCATTATAGGGTGACAGTTTATGTAAATTATTTAGATTCTCAAATATCTCATCATTGTCAAATTAAATTATTGCAATTTAATTATAGTATTTGCAGTTGGTCATGGGCATTAAAAATGTTTGAAATGGCATTAAAAAGCATTAAATTAGATTTGCTGGTACCTGCAGAAACCCTGTCTTGGCACATTGGCCTTCAGGACATTTTAAACTGATTCAGCCGAGCTCGTCCTGAACCCCCGTCTTTATTTCCTCCCCAGGAAACGGCTCCTTCCAGAAGCACAAGGACATGCGCTGTGTGCAGCGGATGAAGTCCCGCTGGATGCTGAAGATGGGCATGAACAACAACACCACCCGGCAGAAGCACTTCAGAGCCCAGGTCATGTTCTGAAGCAGCAGGGACCGCCGGGTTCTGGTGGCCCGGGAGGTTCTGGTGGCCCGGGAGGTTCTGGTGGACCGGTCTGGTTCCTGGCCACGGCTCAGCCGTGTCGTGACTTTATTGGGTTTAAGGCTCAACGGCCTTCTGGACGTCCGCGAGGAAGCTCCGCTCCGTCAAACTCCACCGAACACCAGACCAGCGTTTATATCCGTACAGTTACTCTTAACTTATATTAATGAGCTGAAAGGATTTAAAAACATCACAGCAGAGTCTGTTCAGGTCTGGGACTTTTTCATTTTATTTTTTTAATTGTAAACACGGGTAAATAAATATAAATCAGATTTATTCCTTGCGTGCCCATCTGTGTGTGTCCTGGTGTCCTGGTAAATCTCTAGTCATTTTCTTTGAATACATTTCTTTGAATTTTGCCCCAATTTCATTTTGATCAGTTTCTGATAAAGTTACTAAACAGACTTCTGACTCAGTTTCTAAAAAGATTAATTAAATCTTTAAATCTTGTGTGTAAAAGTCAGGAGAATTGATCTGGACTGCTTTTTAACTTTCTCTGGGGGATTTCTTTTTTTTTTCCAATTTTTTTTTTTTTATTGATGTTTTCGGGGAAAAGTTCATGAACTAATGAATTATAAGGAGTAGAAACCTGCTGAAAACATGGACAGACCCTTGTGGACCAGGAACCGGAGCCGGGACTGGGGGAGGTTGGACTCACATCAGGCGCGTGTCCGGGAACGCCGGGAACGTGCACCGAAGTCACATGACCTGTTCAGACAGGGAAAATAAATAAATAAATAAATACATAAATATATAAAATGGTTTGTGTTGCTTTGGGGTTTTTCTGACTTTATGATCCATCTAATCCGGATATAACTGTAAAAGAAGTTTACAGCATTAAATGTCTGTGTAATTAGTGTTGCAGTAATTATGATACTGACTCATGTTCACTAATTAAAGCGTGTTTTTCTTGTACTGGCTGTGAGCGACATCATCCCCCTTTTCTTTCTCAGGTCCGTTTTTATGAGCCGAGCAGAACCGCGTCCTTGGTGGAGTAGGACACTAAGCAGGGCTTGAGGGGTTCAGTAGGTTTCAGATGGGGTTGAGGGGTTTGGGATGGGTGGGTTTCAGGGGGGTTTCCAGGTGGTTTCATGAGGTTCCAGGTGGGTTCAGTTCGTTTTCAGGAACCTTGTTTCAGGTGGGTTCAACTCATCAAATGACTCTTTATTTCTTCTCCAAAAACACAAAACAGTGGTACTTGATAATCAAACATGCTGTCATAATCTGGTATACGGGTCAGGATATTGTTTTTACTACCTGTTTGTGCTTATGTGCATTTGTGTGCTCTTGTTCTTCATTTATGTTGTTAGTCATTATTCGGAGTTATGTCATGGTTTTACTAATTGTTTGTACAGTGTGTTCTCCTTCAATGTTTTTTATATATGCCATCAACCTGCCAGGGACTGCAGATGTAAATTAGCCTCTATGGCTAAATCTGGCACATTAAATCATGGACTCAACAGAAATGTTTCATAGTGGAGAAACGCGGTAAATCCACAGAAATGAACCTTTAACGCCAGATGAGAGCAGATTACAGATCAGAGACACCTGAGAGCAGCGAGGAGGACAACCTCACCTGCTGGAGCCAGGATCATTGAAACAAACATGAGGAATAATGGCAGGTTCTGGACCTTAATGGACCCCGGTACCAGACCAGTGACGTGGACCTGGTTCGTCCTCGGTGTCGCTGCAGCTGAGCATCCTGAGGCCTGATCACAAGTGCAGGTCAGGGTCATTTAAACAATGAACAGACGCGTCCGCCTGTGGACAGGTGTTCTGGTCCTCCAATAGTTTATATCAATGTATGTTGATAAGAAGTGTTCAACCTCATTGAGTTTGTATCCGTAAAACGTGCATGTTTAGTCCTGATTTCAGACCTGCTTTAATTTTTTTTTTTTTAATCAGGGATTGAGGTAGTGGAAGTAACTATCTTTTGATGAGTAATTGATTTACTATTTGTGGTTTTTATTTTATTTCAGTTGTAAGTTTTATTCAATATTTATTTATTCTGATTATTTTTTGTATTTTTTATTTCTTATTTGACTCACACAGTAAAACTACTGTATCTATACTTGTTGTGACTTGAATTGTTTTGGACCCAAACAAAACCTACAGATGATTGACCTTAAACAGATGACGCGTCTCCCTGGGCAGCATTGTTTGAATGAGTGTCCATAAACATCCTTTGTGATGCTCAAAAAAGTATTTATTGGTATCACAAGCTCCTTTGTCACCAACGAACTACATGCACTTATATTGTATAACTTGCATGAGATCAGTAAAACAAGACCAACAAAAACTGCAACCTTGCGAAGCCAAAGTGCTCACCGGCAACCAGCACACCTGCCCGTGTTTACAGGACTGTCTCAGAAAATTAGAATATTGTGATTTTCTGTAATGCAATTACAAAAACAAAAATGTCATACATTCTGGATTCATTACAAATCAACTGAAATATTGCAAGCCTTTTATTATTTTAATATTGCTGATCATGGCTTAAAGCTTAAGAAAACACAAATATCCTATCTAAAAAAATTTGAATATTCTGGGAATCTTAATCTTGAACTGTAATCCATAATCAGCAATATTAAAATAATAAAAGGCTTGCAATTTTTCAGTTGATTTGTAATGAATCCAGAATGTATGACATTTTTGTTTTTTTAATTGCATTAAAGAATAAAGAACTTTATCACAATATTCTAATTTTCTCAGACAGTCCTGTATAAACCTATTCCCTGGCTCCGTACACCACCTGCAGTGCAAAAATGGCACTACAATTCACACACCCCTGGTATTCAATGGAAAGCACAACAATATACATTGGCTCTAATACTTACAGTACATTTGTTATTATAGAGAGGTTGTTAAGTGCCATGTTGTTTTATGGTCATTTTATACCCATGATACATCTGGGATTGGGGAAGTGTGAGGTTAAGGGATGGGGCTCCAAATAACACTTCACTTAGGGCCCCAACTCGGTCAGGTATATGGGGTATATTTGACCCCATAGGGTAAAGTCCTCTGCTACAACTGAACGTGACGTCTCAAGTGTGGAACCACAATTTAGTTGATAAATAGACGTAAATAATTTCATCTCTGTCATCATGGATGCGGAATAAAAGTGATCTTCTCTGGTTTTCCAGAGGTAAATATCCTGAAAGCACATTTCCATAGAGCCGCCAACCGACCTTGAAAAACGGAATCGTCCAGTATTTCTAAACTAAAGTACGTGGCCCGTGTTGAGCTGAAAAGGGATGCACTTTGTCCCGTATTACTGTGAGAGTCAAAAAATAGTCATAAGCTGCGTCCGAAATTCCACACTTCCACCCTAATAAGTATGCAAAAACAGTATCTGAGATTTTTTAGTGCGTCTTAAACATTAGTACGTAATCAATAGTATGCGTTATCCATACTCATTCCGGAGAAATGTATTAGTGTGGATTGATGGACACTAGCTAAGCAGAAACTTCCCACAATGCAATGCAGCGGTGTTTGGTTGCTAAGTGCTGCGCAGATACACATATGTCATAAGTATAATAATAATATTATAATATTCGTATATAATATTATATAATGTCATCTTGTTTCGACCAGGATAAACGAGAGAGTGGAGCCGTGCAGCTACTGCTACAGGAGTTGTTACCATGGTAACAACGTCTGAATTAATGCATACTACTGATATTTACTCAAAAGTGTGCCGAACTTAAGTATACTTTTTGAGTATATACTGTTTAGTTTGGCATTTCGGACGCACTGATAAAATGCCAACGGAAAATGGCATTGAGCTGTTGTGTTTAAGTTATTTTTTTTTGTTTTACTACAACTGCAGCCTACAGTCATGGCCTTTGAGGCACAAATACGTTTACAAGTTTTCTACAGACTTTCTGTTTGCACTTTTGTTATTGCACTAATGGATGTTGTGCTTTCTTTCTATTGTTTTATATTAATTTATACAATATAAAGTTAGGCAGGACAGGTTTCTGTTTAAGAAAGATACTTATTCTATTCAGTTAATTTTGTTATTTTGTATTAAAGTCAATTGCTGGATAATAATTTGTTTTCCATGTGTTAATGGCATTCAAAAATATGCATCTAATTCAATTCAGGTTTGAGTCAAATATTTAAAAAATTGTTTCACTCACAATAAAGGGTTTAAAAAGATTCACCAAAGGTGAAGGCAATCGATGAGGTGTCCCTTATTTATTTTTCAGGGAGTTGGCAACCCTACGTTTCCACGGCCCGAGCTCGTGTCCATCTCCCCTGCAGATGATGATGTCACTGAAAGCTGATCGGCCTCTGGCAGGATGCTGAGCCACCGCCTCATTAACGGGAGCTCGGTTACTCCATCCGTTTGTGGGCCTCCACTTTATCTCTGGCAGGCTCCCCACTTCCTCTGGCGGCCTGGGAGTGGCGTTTGCGTTTTTGTGTGATGGTTTCCGAGGTTTCGGGCTCTCTGCCCGGAGTGGACTCCGCTGGAAACGTGCAGACAGGCCGACGGCAGCAGCAGGAGGAGGATGAGGAGCAGGCTAATTGATCAGGACTTTAGAGAGAGATGAGGCATTAGTTCTGGAGGAGGTGGTACTCTCAAGGATGGACGGATGATTCATAACGACGCCTGGAGACGGATGTGGAATCAAACTGGTGACTCATATGATCTCATCTACGAAAGAGAAGGTTGTACATATGAAGAGACCAAAGAAAAACCTAGTGATCCTGCGTGATTGTAGAACATCAGCTCCATCCTGCTTCAGCTAGTTTCCATATGAGCTTGTTTTCAACTGCAGCTCAATAACACAGAGAAGTGGATGATGATGTTGAACTCACTATAAATGTTTCCATCCATCAGCTGAGATCAGATATGTGTGGCGACTGCACTACCGCTATTTCTACACTATTGGAGGATTGACTCCAGTGCTTTTAAGGATTGACACGACTACTAACTAGTCCCAAAGTCCTCTAGCAGAATAACCAGCTCCAACACCCCCCTCCACCTCAGGAAAGGAATGAATAGTAAATGTTACTGATTTAAATTGGACTGAATTTGGAAATGAAACCTGAATTTTTAATATTAAAGATTGAAATTACATTATTTACCATTATAGTAATCAGATTACACCATATATCAGCATCACTGAACTGGACCTGATGCTTAATCAATTACAAACGATATGTAAATATTATTCCTATATTTATTCAAACAAGGCCGTTATAAACAAAAAAATAATTAAATACAGACACATGCAGATGCACCAAAACATTAAATCAGATGCAAAATACAAATAGTTTACAAAACTGTTCATTAACAAGAGGAAGAACAGACCCGAGAAAAAACCAAGGCCACAAAAAGTGGTCTTGAGACCAACACTGGTCTCGATAACAAGTCTAGGAGCTAATGTTTCCAAAAATTAATAAAAGTTCTGAACAGATTTTTTTTTTTTTTGAAACTTTGTTTTTATTTAGGTTTTCGTTGAGCAGGTAAGGTCACTTTGGGCATCAAGGAATACATTGTTACAATACCAAGTACATACAGCATATTGTTACTACTCATGAATGTCACAGGTCATACAGGTGGTATAATCAAGAGTCTCTGTTCCCACCGATCCAGTCCTCATTGTCTCAAGTGTCCATATTTATGAGAATTATATAGATGATAGATCGAGCAGTAAAGGGAGGGAAAAAAAATAAATAAATAAATAAATAAAAAAAATAAATAAATAAAAAAATAAAAACAGGTTCACAAAGTTGACATGGAACAAAAGCAACATCTGTCCTTCACTCAGTCCCACAAACTGCCAATCCCCATGTGTAGGTTCCATTTCTGCCAATATTTGTTAAATTTGTCTTTACATAGTCTGATGGAGAAGGTAAGTTTTTCCATTTCATAAATATTTTGAACGATGGCTGTCCACTCTCCTTTGGTAGGCGGGTTTTTATCCAGCCACTTTTTAGTTATTGCTTTTTTCCCTGCTATCAGCAGTATCTTGAGAAGATACTTGTCTGGTGTGGTAAAGTCTTCTGGTATGTTACTCAAGTAGATGATTGTGAATTCGTGTTCGATCTCAAAGCACATTATTAGTTTAATTTCCGCTACAATGTCCAGCCAGAATTTTTGTATTTTTGGACATTCCCAAAATATATGGAAGTGGTCAGCCATCGTTCTATTACATTTCCTCCAGCAGTTCCCTGACTCTGGTGTCCCATTTTGTAGGCTTGTTATCTTTGGTGTAATAAAGAATCTAATCACGTTTTTCCATGCGAATTCTCTCCATGTACCGGAACTGGTAGTTGTGGACAACACAGAGCAGACATTGAACCAGTCCTCCTCCGTTATGGATATATTTGCCTCCTTTTCCCACTTATTTTTGACATAAAATGTAGAATGGTCTCTGGCAGACTGTAGGACCGAATACAGTTGTGATACTAGTTTTTTTGTAGATCTACCTGTATAGGCCTCAGTGACTACATTGATGAGATCTGTGTCAGGGTTTTCCATTTGTATGTTTTTATCATAGTGGTGCCTTAGTTGTAAATATCTATAAAAATCCTGTTTCTCTAAACCATATTTGTCTATGAGGTATTGGAAGCTCTCCAGGCGCGTGCTGGACGAGATCCGACAATATGTTGTGATACCATACAAAGTCCATTGTTTGAATCTAGCATCCATTTTGGCGGGTGCAAAGTCTGTGTCGTACGCTAGCCATCTCAACCTCCGTATTACGCGTTCCAGTTTTTGTTCCTTGCATTCCTTAAACCAGATATTCAGTGGGACCTTCGTCCAATTACTTAATTGTCCTGCGTGTGTTCTCATGAGGGTTCTATCTCCCACCAGTGCCTGGAGGGGGACATCCAATTGATTTATTTCTATTTCTTTCCATCTAGCCTCATATTCGGGGTTACACCAGCATATTAAGTATCGTATTTGTGCTGCTTTATAATAGTCTTCTAAACATGGGAGTGACATGCCACCCTCATCTTTAGGTAGTTGTAGTGTTTTGAAGCGCACTCTGGGCTTCTTACCCTTCCAAATGAACCTAGATAATGCTCTGTTCCAATTGTCAAATTGTTTCTTTGGTATTTCTAGTGGTAAAGACTGAAAAAAGAAGAGTAACCTTGGCAGGATGTTCATTTTTACGGTTTCTATCCTATCGTGCAAACCAAACATTAATGGGGTCCATCTCTCCAGATCTAATTGTATTTCTTTTGTAATTACGTCATAGTTTTCCTTATATATATTATTCAGGTCTTTAGGTATGTTAATACCCAGGTATTTAATTGTCTTTGCATTCCATTTAAATTTGTATCTATTTCTTATATTATCAGGGGGTGAGTAATTGAATGAGAGCACTTGTGTTTTATCTATGTTTAATTTGTATCCGGCATACGAACCGTATCTATCCAGAAGAGACATTAGTCTTGGGAGACTGGTCTCTGGGTTGGAAAGTGTCATAAGTACATCATCGGCATATAAGCTAATTTTGTGTTCTGAACCTTTCATTAAAATTCCAGATATTGAGTCATCCTCCCTTATTGCTTGGGCAAGTGGCTCTATAAATAATGCAAAGAGGGCGGGGCTTAAGTTACAACCTTGACGACAGCCACGTTTCAAGGAGATTGTGTTTGACAAACTTCCATTTACTTTGATTCTGGCGGTTGGTTGATGATACAAGGAACTAAGACATTTTACAATTTCCTTTCCAAATCCCATGCGTTGTAATACCAGGTATAAAAACTCCCAACGACAAGAATCAAAGGCTTTTTCTGCGTCCAAGCTAATTGCTAACGTGTTAGCATTGTTCTTACTCATGTTATCTATTAGGAATAATGCTCGTCTGACATTATCCTGTGTTTGCCTATCCTTAAAAAAACCCACATTGATCGTCATCTATCTTATCTGGAAGAATGTTTTCTAACCGTTTAGCCATTATTGACGCAAATAGTCTATAATCTATGTTAAGGACAGATATTGGCCTGTAAGAACTACATTTTGTTTTGTCCTTGCCGGCTTTTGGTATCACAGAAATTATAGCCTGTCTCCAAGATACAGGTGTATCACCGCCTTTAAGTACATGATTAAAACATGCTTTAAGTGTCCCTATTAATGAGCCTTTAAATGCTTTATACCATTCAGCCGGGAAGCCGTCACCTCCTGACATTTTATTAGTTTTCAGTCTAGATATAGCCTCTACAATTTCTTCTGTTTCGATATCTGTAGTTAACATTTTATTTTGATTTTCACCTATCGTTGGTAAGTCCAGGGACTCCAGGAAGTTTTGTACTTGGGAGAGTTCTGCTGCTGGTGGTTGAGAGTATAATTTTTCATAGTATCTTTCAAAGGATTTCTGTATCCCTTCCGTAGTGTAATTCAAGCATTTAGTGTTGGGGTTTTCAATCGTAAAGATAGATCTTTCATTTTGTTGTTTACGTAATCTCCATGCCAGCACTTTTCTTGCTCTGGGGCCATTTTCATAATATTTTTGCTTCAAATATTTGAGTTGTGTTTCCACTTGTTTATCAAGTATCTCGTTAATTTCTCTTTTTGTTGTATGTATCCGTATCAACGTTTGAGGGTCATTTGAAGCAACATATTGTTTCTCTAACTCTCCCAGTCCTTTAGTTAAGTCATTCAGTTGTTTCCGTTGCTGCTTCTTGTGTTTAGAAGACCACATTATTATTTTCCCTCTCATCACTGCTTTTGCTGCATCCCATAATATGTCAGGTGTTATATCCTCAGTACTGTTAAACTCTAAGTATTCCTTTATTTCTTTTTCGTTGTATTCCTTAAATTCTTGACTATTTAGGAGGCTTGTGTTTAATCTCCAAATAGTGTTCTTTGGCTGTACGTCTAAGTGAAGCCTCAGGTACACTCCTGCATGGTCGGAAACGTCCCTAACACCAATTTTACAGTCTATGATTCTATGTCTTTCCTGTTTAAACATGAAGAAGTAGTCCAATCTGCTGTGAACCCCATGTGGGTGGGAAAAGTAGCTAAATTGTTTCGCGGTTGGATTGAGGTCTCTCCATACATCAAACATCTCAGTGTCTTTAACTAATTTTTTAACATATACCGATTCCAAATTGGTTACTTTTCGTGGGTTTGATGAATCCTGGGATTCCATCTGGATGTTAAAATCTCCCCCTGCGATCAGCGTACCCGAGGCCTCAGTGACGATTAAATCAAATATTTTCTTAATTATTACTTTGTCCGTTCCCGGTGGTCTGTAAACATTAAGTAATGTTACTTCTTTAGAATCCAAAAGCCCATTAATCATAACATATCGTCCTTCCTTATCTGTAAACTGTTTTTTGAGTTGAAAGGTGACCTTATTTGAAATAAGTATTGCCACCCCCCTAGTATGTCCATTGTATGATGAGTAGAATGTATTTTTAAACCCAAGTTTTTTCAATTTTTCATGTTCATCCCGTGTCATATGAGTCTCTTGCCAAAAGATTATTTGTTGGTTCTCTCTCTTCATCTTAGCTATAAGCTTGCCTCTTTTGATTGGTCCCTGTAGCCCATTAACATTAAGAGTAACTACTTTATATTCTTGTTGTAACATATGTTATCCATTGGTATACTCTGAACAGATTTTAAATGCATAAACAAGAGGTGTATCTCATGAAGCCTGTGTACTACTAAGACCCCACACTGATTTTGAATCAATTGATCACATGACCTGGAAGATACTGAGTTAAAATGCTAATATTTACGTTAAATAATAATATTTCCGCTGAAATATTATTTTTAACTGTGTCATGATGACATCTCACTAGATGGACGTACAGTATCCGTAATTAAATTTGTCCATCTATGGCAAGCTGTTTTAATATCTAACAGTCAGACTGGATATATGTTGCAGATATCCACAATTCAATTCTTCCTAGTCAAAAAGAGCATTTCAGATATCTACAATTACATTCTTCCTATCCACAATTGTCATTTCAGATATCCACAACGTCATTCTGCCTCGGACAAATGACGTCACTTTTGCCATTCATGTGTATGGGGTTTCTAATTACAGATATCTACAATTACAATATCTGCAACTGAATTACAACTAGCTTTAATTCCAGTTTCAGATATCTACAATTTAATTCTGACTAGTCCTAATTCCAGTTCGAGATATCTTTAATTCCCCTCAATTCAAGATATCTACATCGTCCTTTTTAGATATGTTAAATTCAGTTTTTACTAGTCAGAACAAAGTTGTAGATATCTTGAACTGGGATTACGGATAGTCATAATTTAATTGTAGATATCTATAATCAAGTTATAGATATCTTAAAATAAATTTTAATTAGAGATATCTCAAATTGCAGATATCTTTAACTTCCATTCTGCCTAGTCAAAATGTAATTACAGATATCTTGAGTTCTGACTAGGAGAAAAGACGTTGTAGATATCTTGAATGAAAATTCTGACTAGTCACAATGTAATTACGACTAGTCAACATGCAGTTGTAGAAATCTGCAATATTAATTCCGGATAGTCAAACTTAGCCATTAAATGTTAAAACAGGTTGCTGTAGTCCATCATGTGTGCTGCACCTTCACAATATTAGTAACTTCATATCTATTATTCAACTCTGGTCTCTCCGTCTGTCGTGGTTTTCTGCTGTGGTTGGACGATGTCAACGGCATCAACCGTAAACTGATGACACACGAGGATGACACATCTGATTGACGTCAGAACTACAGCAGAGTAAACGGAGACTGCAGAAGTACAAGCACTGAGTAGAGACGGGTCAACTAGCCGGGACGTCCACACCCGGGGGGTCATGAAGGTTTCCTAGTCAAATAATCCTTTTTCGCTTCAGAAAAATTGCCTACAAGCCATTTCCAATGACCTTGTGACCCTTCCTGCAGTGATGGGAGTAGCAGTCGCCTCTGTAAGACAGGGGTCGGCAACCCGCGGCTCTAGAGCCGCATGCAGCTCTTCAGCGCCGCCCTAGTGGCTCCTGGAGCTTTTTCAAAAAAACGTTTGAGAATGGAAATAGATCTGGAGGGAAATATATTTTTTGTTTTAATATGGTTTCTGTAGGAGGAAAATCATGACACACACATTCTTAACGTTTTCCAATGCTGTAAAAATGTGTAGAATAAACATTAAATTTCAACATTTCTGTTAACGAAGATTTGCATCAGAGCCTGCAACACACGTTTCTACCAGCAGGGTGGTTGTGAACAAACCGGCAGCTGTGTGATGGGACATGGATCCCAAAGGGAAAAAGAGAAAACTGAGGAGAAAAGAGGATTCAACGTTTCTTGGACCGAATCATTTGCACTCATTGCCTGAATGTTTGCTCTGTAGCGAGAAGTTGTCCAATAACAAAAAGAGTAAAGTGGAAAGACATTTCCAGGGAAGGAAATGCTACATTTAAAGCCAAGTACCCAGTTGGGAGTGAGAGAAAAAGTGCGCTTGCATTACTTCTGGAGAAATTAGAGGAGCGCAAAAATAGATTTAAGAAGTGGATTGCATCTCCAAACTCCACCGCAAGTTTTGTTGTAACCGGGGAGATAATAAAGCCTGGAAAACCATTTGCAGACCTACCGTATTTGCTGACTTCAAAAACAAAACGAGATAATACAGACTCTCTCCGCTAAGACAGTGAAGGAAAGGACAATTAAAATGGCAGCAACATCGCCGATCAGCAAATCAAGGACATAAATTCAGCGCCAGTAGACTCAATGATTGTGTTGAGTCGGGTGATGTGATCAATATTGAACAGACTGAGCTTTTATGCAGGTATGTGAACTCTTATGTATTTGTAGCCGACTTAGTCATTTTGATAGTAGGCTAATATAACTAATATAGATACATGCAGCATGTGTTGCCTTCATTATAAGGCTGATACAAGACTTTTCATTTTTTGCGGCTCCAGCCATTTTGTTTTTTTTGGTCCAATGTGGCTCTTCCAACATTTTGGGTTGCCGACCTTGCTCTAAGGTCATTGTTGATGTCTTCCCTCGGTGGCATTGTGTTAAAACCCTGGCTGAGGGGCTCCAGATCAGGGATCCTGAGGTTTTTAGAGGAGAAGTAACCCCCGAATCAAAAATAAATCCCTTTTCGACCGTCTTACAGAGATTCCTTCATTTCTGAGTGAGGCGTTCCAGCGATAAGTCATTTTTCTTTTTTTCTTTTTATCAAATTTTTATTTTATTTTCATTCAAACAGAAAACAAACAATGATGCACTGGCACTGAATATATTGTTACATCAATACCCCCACCCCCACCCTACCCACCTGGACACACACATAAAATGAAATAAACTATTAAAAGTCCATGGCAATTATTTGACGTCTGTATATGAAATTAAAATAAAATCGAGACAGGGCGGCTAAAGCAAGTAAAAAAAAAAAATATATATAAGTCATTTTTCTAAACTACATCGGCTGATAGAAGTAGTTTAAACCGTACGGTAGGTGGATGGACGCCTCTGTAGCATCGGAGTGGATCTGGCCCGGCCTTCCCTTCCCTGCTCTCGGCTCGATCCCGGTCTCCCTGCGAGCCCTGGGGACCCGCTATTGATCGCTGCCTCGTAGGTAGTGATTGGACATGAGTGGATAATTTCCTTTGTTGCATTAGAGTCCATTACTGGCCCGCTCCCCGGAAAGCGATAGACATCCTTTAAAAAGGAAAAAAAAAAAGAAGAAATGTGGAGATGATTCTTCTCCAACAAATGATTCACCAGCCGAGGCTGCGAGTTCCTCGCCGGGTCCATTTGGGGACCTGATAACTTGATAAGAGGACACACGGCATCAACAGGGAGTCATGTTGTCTCCTTTACCTTCAACAGTGTCCTAACAAACCTGGGTTTATATCCTCCTGGAAGAAGATGTAACAGGCTGGATCTTTTGGTCTTGGAGATCAAACTAAACTTTTTTAACCCTTGTGCTGTCTTTGGGTCAAGGGAGGGTGAAGGAAGGAAGGAAGGAAGGAAGGAAGGAAGGAAGGAAGGAAGGAAGGAAGGAAGGAAGGAAGGAAGGAAGGAAGGAAGGAAGGAAGGAAGGAAGGAAGGAAGGAAGGAAGGAAGGAAGGAAGGAAGGAAGGAAGGAAGGAAGGAAGGAAGGAAGGAAGGAAGGAAGGAAGGAAGGAAGGAAGGAAGGAAGGAAGGAAGGAAGGAAGGAAGGAAGGAAGGAAGGAAGGAAGGAAGGAAGGAAGGAAGGAAGGAAGGAAGGAAGGAAGGAAGGAAGGAAGGAAGGAAGGAAGGAAGGAAGGAAGGAAGGAAGGAAGGAAGGAAGGAAGGAAGGAAGGAAGGAAGGAAGGAAGGAAGGAAGGAAGGAAGGGAAAAAGAAGGAAGGAAGGAAGGGAGGGACGAAAGAAGGAAGGAATTGAGAAAAGAAGGAAGGAAGGAAGGAAGGGAAAAAAGAATGAAGGTAGGAAAGGAGAAAACAAGGAAAACATGTACGAGGGAAGAAAAGAAGGAAGGAAGGGAGAAAAGAAAGAAGGAAAGGAGTAAGGAATGAAGGGAGAAGGAAGGAGAGAGCAGGAGGAAATCCTGCTTCTCATCTTTGTTTGTAACACGGGTAAAAACGAACCGATGACAAAAACAGGCGCGTTAAACGGTGACAGGCTTGTGCGACGGGTTTGTGGTGGTTGAAGAAGGATTGATGCTTGTTGAAGGACTTGTCTAACGGAAACGTTAAGACCCGGTGAAGGACACCCATGTTTGCTTCCTTCTAGCTCGTCATTGGAAGTCCAGTATCGTACCTGTTCATACCGTATCAGATTAATATAGTAGACGTTTAATGAAAAACTGGTGACCCTGATTACAACTACTACGCTACAACCGTCACCCCCCCAAGAACTCGACTGCACATTTCACTTTACCCTATTTGCACCATCTCACCTGTTGTATTTCAAATCCATCATGTAAATACTGTAAATATTCAGGTTTAGTTTCTTTTTAATTATTTTGGACTGTTTATTTTTATTATTCTTTATTCTTCTATTTTATTACTTGTGTTTTGCACCGTGGGTCAGATAGGACTGTCATTTTACAGTCCTCTAACATAGAGCATATCTGACAATAAAGCTTGAAACTTGAAACAACCCTTTCAGTTACACGCCCTGCGGACATCCTGCTGATAGAGGAGATATATATATATATATATATATATATATATATATATATATATATATATATATATATATATATATATATATATATATATATATATACCGGTGTATATATATTTATCTTGAATATTAAAGCACAGATTTAACCCTTTTTTGGGAGGGGGGTCTTATGGAGTGGTATGTTGTGAACCGGATTATACAGGATATTGTAATTAAACTGTATTTAATTCCACTTTACAGAAAGCTAGTCTAACTGCTCCGGGTGACTGATGGTAGTTAATGACGTTGCAGCTGCTGGACGCCCATAATCACATCCAACAACCTCGGGGACCCCCCCCCCCCCCCCCCCCGGACGTCATGGCTTCATTAGTGTCTGTTCCCTAAAACGGGAGGATGCTGATGCTGACTGATGCTGATGATGATGCTGACTGATGCTGCTGATGATGATGCTGACTGATGCTGCTGATGATGATGATGCTGATGCTGACTGATGCTGCTGACTGATGCTGCTGACTGATGCTGCTGATGATGATGATGCTGATGCTGACTGATGCTGCTGACTGATGCTGCTGACTGATGCTGCTGATGATGATGATGCTGACTGATGCTGCTGACTGATGCTGCTGACTGATGCTGCTGATGATGATGATGCTGATGATGATGCTGACTGATGATGCTGATGATGATGCTGACTGATGATGCTGATGATGCTGCTGACTGATGCTGACGCTGCTGACCGATGCTGATGCTGCTGACTGATGATGCTGACTGATGCTGCTGACTGATGCTGACTGATGCTGATGCTGTTGACTGATGCTGCTGACTGATGCTGCTGACTGATGCTGATGCTGCTGACTGATGATGCTGACTGATGCTGATGCTGCTGACTGATGATGCTGACTGATGCTGCTGACTGATGCTGACTGATGCTGATGCTGTTGACTGATGATGCTGACTGATGCTGCTGACTGATGATGCTGACTGATGATGCTGACTGATGCTGATGCTGATGCTGCTGACTGATGCTGATGCTGCTGACTGATGCTGCTGACTGATGCTGCTGACTGATGCTGATGCTGCTGACTGATGATGCTGACTGATGCTGATGCTGCTGACTGATGATGCTGACTGATGCTGATGCTGATGCTGCTGACTGATGCTGATGCTGCTGACTGATGATGCTGACTGATGCTGATGATGCTGACTGATGCTGCTGACTGATGCTGATGCTGCTGACTGATGCTGCTGACTGATGCTGCTGACTGATGCTGATGCTGCTGACTGATGCTGCTGACTGATGCTGCTGACTGATGCTGCTGACTGATGCTGATGCTGCTGACTGATGATGCTGACTGATGCTGATGCTGCTGACTGATGCTGATGCTGCTGACTGATGCTGCTGACTGATGCTGCTGACTGATGCTGATGCTGCTGACTGATGCTGCTGACTGATGCTGCTGACTGATGCTGATGCTGCTGACTGATGCTGCTGACTGATGCTGCTGACTGATGCTGCTGACTGATGCTGATGCTGCTGACTGATGATGCTGACTGATGCTGATGCTGACTGATGCTGATGCTGCTGACTGATGCTGATGCTGCTGACTGATGCTGCTGACTGATGCTGATGCTGCTGACTGATGCTGCTGACTGACGCTGATGATGATGATGCTGCTGACTGATGATGCTGATGCTGCTGACTGATGATGCTGACTGATGATGCTGATGCTGCTGACTGATGATGCTGACTGATGATGCTGATGCTGATGATGCTGATGTGACTCCTCTGTGATGCTGCTCATCACAGTCCTGCCCTGGGAAAGTCCCCCCCCCCCCCCCCGTTAATGATCTGATAACGTGACTGATCGCCGCCCCCTGGGCGGGGGGGTGTTGGTGGAGGGGGTTCCGTGCGCCGCTGCCTCCGAAGTCAAACCTCCACAGATCCTGAACGCTCTCTGGTCCAGGACGATCCCGGATCCAGTCAGGACCGGCTCTTCCTTCCCGGCTCTCCCAGGTCTGGAGCGGTGGTACCGGGGGAGGAAGAGGAAGAGGAGGCGGAGCAGGGAGATGCGTGCTGGCTGCGCGGACATGTTCCCCGGCTCTCCGGAGCGCACGACGCGGCTGCAGCCTCCCCTCGGCCCGCAGCGCCCGCAGAGCCCGCAGCGCCGGGGGCTTCCTGCTGCTGGTCCCTGCGAGGATCCCAGGCTGTAGGTCCGGCTTCAGGACCAGGAACCGACCCCCCCACCACCGGAGATCCGGGAGGAGGTGGAAGGCGGCGGCGCGGCGGCGGTGGATCTCCGGCATCCATGAGATCAGCTCCGCTCCTCTCTGCACCATGATGAGCTCGGAGGAGGGAGACGCGGGGCCGGCCTGCGGGGAGACCAGCGGGGGGACCAGCGGGGAGACCAGCGGGAGGACCAGCGGGGGGACCAGCGGGGGGACCAGCGGGGGCCCGGACAGACACCCCTGGGGGGGGCAGGGACGTCCCGGGGACGGGGACGCGCAGCTGAAGGAGGAGGAGGAAGAGGAGATGGATGATGATGAGGAGGAGGAGGGCTGTCGGGGAGGCCCCCTCTGCGGGGAGCAGGAGATGGAGGTTGGGGAGATGGAGATGGAGATGGGGGAGATGGAGGTGGGGGAGATGGAGGTGGGGGGGCCCCCGGCCCCCTCCAAGGCCACCTCCACCTGCAGCAGCGACACCTGCATCCCGACCCCCAGCTGCAGGATCTGCTTCCAGGGCGCAGAGCAGGTAGGATGCTGGGGGGGATATCAATGAAAGGAGCAGTTTTTTATTTTATTTATTTATTTTTTAATTGAAACATAGATACAAACAAACAAACAAGGCACATAATAGTCAGAATTACAAACTTTTTGTCAGGATTTGACATTTCCCTGTTTTGCTTTGTACGCCCATGTCCCTGAGTTTCAGTTCTGTCTTGACCCTCCTGTTTCCCATCTGCCCTGATTGTCTGCACCTGTAATGCAATTTAAAAAAAAAAAAAAAACTAAAATGTCATACATTCTGGATTCGTTACAAATCAACTGAAATATTGCAAGCCTTTTATTATTTTAATATTGCTGATTATGGCTTACAGATTAAGATTCCCAGAATATTAAAATAATAAAAGGCTTGCAATATTTCAGTTGATTTGTAATGGACCCAGAATGTATGACATTTTTGTTTTTGTAATTGCATTACAGAAAATCACAATATTCTGATTTTCTGAGACAGTCCTGTATAGTATGCTCTGATATATTGATGTCATAATATACAGGTGAAGGTCTGAACGTTTGAATATTGCAAAACTTAATTCGTAGTAAATTCAACTAAAGGTGAAACAAATATATTATTTCCCACTATTTTCAAGGTGAGATATTTCAAGCCTTCATTTGTTATAATGTTGATGATTTTGACTCACAGTTTATGAAAACCCCAAATAAAAAATCTCCAAAATTAGAATATTTTATCAAATAAATAAACAATTCAATCATCAAAATTATAACAAAGGTTTAACATATCTTGCTTTGCATGTAATGAGACTATGTAATGTATTAGTTTTGCCTTTTAAGTTGAATTATTGAAATAAATTAACTTTTACACCATATTCTAATTTTCCAACCCTCTGCTAGGCTATATTTATATTTACCTGCATACAGCACATCTGGGCTGATGTGGACATACATAGAATAATAATATATAATATAATATAATAGGCTATTTCAGTTGCTAGTGTGCTTGGCTGTCTGTACAATCGTGCAAGTTCAATGCAATTAAAGCACTTTAGTCTTTAAATCAAAGCATTTTATTTTTTCATATAAAATAAATACATTTCTATGCAGTTTAGAAGTTTTGGGGATGTCCCTTTTTTTTGGCGCCTGCGCTGCTGAAATCGGACCATCCCTTATTTCTATTTCTGAAAGGTGGCAACACTACATAATAGTCGTATCAGAATTACAAACTTTTGCCTTGGGTTGAGCAACATTAAAAACATTAAAATAACTCACAAGGGCCATCTCATATTAAATCATATCTTTCAAGTAAAGAAAACAGTTTAAGGGCTTTCTTTTCTTTAACAAGACTCAAGGACTTACTCAAGAGCTTTAGCTCATTTCTCCAATGGGTCAAACACGGTTTGGTCTTAAAATATCTACATTTGTGAACTAAGAACTTTCCCAATAACACCAAATTATTAAGGACAAAGTCCAAATTCTAGTCTTCAACAAAAACCTCAAATATAACTGTCTTCACTGTTAAATGTAGCTCAATGTCCTTGGACTGTAGCCAGCTCTGCATCTCACTCCAGAAATATTGCACTGAATCACAATGAAAGAAAAGATGTTGCAAAGTATCAATATTTCAGTATTGATCAGCACATCCATAGCTAAAACTGGCCTCGTCGACAGATTTCAGTTGTGGCATGAGCCCGTTTGAAAGCTTAAATGTTAGAAATGTGCTGGTGTAAAACAGGGCTGGGGATCGATTCAAATGTCAAGAATCGACTTGATTCCGATCCTTAAGATTCAGAATCGATTATCAAGATTTGATTCGATTACAATATCGATCTGGGTCAGTGTTATTAAAAATGTTGTTTTGAGCTGTTGCATGAATTATATGACTGTGTAGTTCTGCGACATATTGATACTGGTATTATATTGAGATTCAACAGCAAGTATTGGCAGCTAATGATGCTGTAAGGACCAATCAGCTCCCAGAATGCTGATAGAACTGCTTTCAGAAACATCGTGGGGCAGAATTATTAAACAGATCCAGGGCAGCAAACAGAGACGGATGAAATCGGTTTTATTTTTTCCCACATTCCGTTTTTATTTTTTCCATTTTTGGTTTTTAGCATTTTATGCAAATGTAACCCCAAGACGGTATATAAAGTAATGAAATATGGACAATTTATTCAATTATAGCTGAAAACCTTAATCTTTTCATACCTATAAACATATTTAAAATCAAAAACATGGCACCAGTTATTCTCCTGTCCAACAAAACATTCCTTTTTTGGGCATAAACAAAAAAAATACCAAAAGTTGTAATGTAATGTTGAAAAAAATATTGATCTTCAGACATATGAAGTGCAGAAGACCCCAGAAACCCTCAGGTGTTCCTGAACCTGGTCCCTGATAGGCCCAGGATGAGGGATATCGGCAGTTTAACACACTATTACAGTAGAATAAATGTAGGCCAGGGGTAGATTAAACTTAGAAAACGTAGTTACGTGTATTAAACTTAGAAAACTTAGTTACGTGTATTAAACTTAGAAAACTTAGTTCCGTGTATATCTAACGGCTCCTTACGACCAAAAACCAAAGTGCTCCCTCTGAAATATAACCAATGGCAGGTAATATGAGACCTGGTTTCTACAATAACTCCATGCTGACAGGGAACATCTGCATACACCGTCATAAATCAGTCGTATAAATGCAAATGTAGCCTCAATAAAACACTGGATGGAGACACATGCAGAAGCAGCGCCACCGTTTCTCTTTTATCCATCTGATGAAAATGCATCACTTTGCTCAACTAGAACATTTTAATGCAAATGTCTCACTTAAGGGCCAACATATTCACCCTCTGAGTATCTAGTTAAAAAAACTAGAATATTGCACAGAAAGCCTTGTGTCGTAGACGGGTACTTTTACACGATTAGGTATTTATCTGTGTCTGTTCACGAGTGGCAGTGATTGCAGGTTTTTTAAAAGGTTAAATGCTCTCTGGGTATAAAGCAGCCTCTTGTTAGACTTTTGTGTGAAACTCATGCAAATCAAACCTCGGTTTGCTTCATGCATAAAAATATTTGCAAACAGTTATGTGCAAAATTGTCAGGACAGTAACTGGGTTGTTATTAGTTTTATACGTCACCATTATAAAGGGCAGGAAGTGAGCAACGCTTCTCTGTACAGCACTTTGGTCCGATGTGGTTGTTTTTTTTATAGTCTTTTTACGAATAAAGCTGGATTGGATCAAAGTGAAGATTTTCCACTTTAATTTAAACGATTTAAAAAAAAAAAAACTGCATTTATCTTTTTGAAATTACAGCCATTTCAGGCAAAGTACGTCTATTTTGACTTCATCTGATCCCAAATGAACAATCTAAGACTTGTGGGTGTGAAATCCAATCATTGAGACCAAAAAAGGTGTTTTTTTTTTGTCATCCAGGCTGTAAATGTTTTATTTCTACACTAAAGTTGGACATTTTATAGTGCCAATCATTAGATTAGATTAGATTTTTATGGTCACTGTTATATAACAATGAAATTATAAGTGCCATCAGTCAGTGCTAAAAAATAGATGAATACTATAATATATAAAACATTTACACACAAGATAAAATAAAACAAATAACTGCTTAAAACTGTCATCATGAAACGCAATTTAAAATAAGAATAAAAATAGAGGCAACAACAGGCTGAATAATTGTACGGTTTGCTTACGTTACATGACACAACTGAGAACGAGCCTGGTATGTTAACATAACATATTAAGAGTTATTCAGATAACTATAGCATAAATTACTTGCTAAGAGGTTTACCAAACCATCCGTGTCTCTCCAAATAACTAAAATCCAATAATCTTCATTTTCGGTGTCACTTTTAAACAACTCTGCTAATTCTGGAGGTAGAAGATGTGGCGCTTCCTCTTCTACGTCGCTTACGTCACACTCATCGTCAGCTGCAGTTTAGTGTGAAAATAACATGTGAAATCATAAACTGGTAATAAGGTGTTAATAATTTCACACATAAGTCGCACCCCGGCCAAACTATGAAAAAAAAAACGCGACTTATAGTCCGGAAAATACGGTAGTTTTGTTACAGCTGTAGGATAAGAAACGTCTCTGAATCGGGTTGTTGTTTTTATTGCTCCGTACCGTCTACCTGAGGGCAAACAGAGAAGGTCCAGGGTGAGAAGTGTCCTTCGTGACCTGTTCTTGCCTTTTCCTTTGGGGATGGACTCACTTTTGGAGCCTCCAGCGGTCAGTCGAGGAGCTGCAACGACTCTGAAGGGACTCAACCCGGAGGTTTGAGGATCGGTGCTCGGATGGGACCTGCGTTCCAGTCGCCCCCCGGTCAAACAGCGTTGCCTCTGACTGAGCATGAACTTGTTGCCTTTTTATATAATTTTATATGGAAATCACCGCTTTTACAGTTGTCATGGGAGTGAAACCTAGCAATGAAAACGGGGGGTTGGAGTCAGACGTCTGAGTCAGGATGTGACATCAGAGAAAGAGACTCTGACGGAGCTTCTTGTTCATTTTATTCCACCAGCAACGGCAGCAGAAGTCTGTTTGGTGATCCAACTCTGAGGTGCAGATGTTCATAAACCTGGTGCTGAGGAGAGAATTAAAAAGGGATCTAGACGGGTGATAAGGAATGACCAGATCTACCAGGAGCTCTGTCACTTCATAGTTGCTCAGCTACGGACGGACTTTTCAGCAGCGCCAAGACAAACTAAAAAAAATAAAAAGCGTTGCCACTTGAAGCTTCTCTCACTTTCATTTTTTAACTTGATATTGAACACAAGCCACAGACCCAGCAGCACATATATCATCCCCTCCATGTTCTACATCTTTAGTGTTGTTGAATTATAGTGGAAAAGAAACCAGGCCAAGTTGAGACGAGTAGACAGAGTAGGTACTAGTGTAAAAGCGCCACTAGTGTTGTCTCTTATTCTTTTCTTTTGGCTTATACTGTAAAACATGTTTATTTCTGCTGCAAAGTTGGGCATTGTAACATAGACATGTGTGACTACATCTCTCTCTTTAAAGTGCTCACTGCTTTCATGAACTCTATTTGAATTGAAGCTGCTTAAAGAGGCGACTTGTATGCTTCCAAATATTTAAAAGTGCTCTGAACTATGTAGTTTCTGAATTAATCTTCCAATTAAACAAAGTAAAGGTGTTTGAGGCATTGAGAGCCAGCTGTTCCCCCTGCAGGATCCTCGAGCGTGCACGACTTTTCCTCATTTTTTTTACGAGAATCTCTCGCAGAATCAGGATGTCTAAAGTTAGAAAGAAGATATGAAGGTCATGTGGAGTCAAACTAAAGTGCAGCAGCTCATTCAGATTCATTCAGATCTCTGAGCGTTTCTGCCGTTTAATAATCCCAGCTGTCGGTGAAACGTTGCAGGACTGCAGTCGTTGTGGCTTTTGTAACGTCAGTGGTGATGAACGGCGACGTTAATCACGCCAGAGGTGGACTGAGTCATAATGCAGTTACCCCCCCCCCATCAGTCATGCATCAGAGTCTGCAGGTCTTCCTGGAAGTGGACAGACAGATGCAGACCTGCGGGGACAAGTGGACACTCTGTCCATCCGTCTGTGAAACGTGACACTCTGCAGGCCTGCAGATGAGCGACGCCCCCCCCAGGCCTAAGTGAATATCCTGTCCTCCCAACGTGGGCTCCAGCCCATCAGCCGATTAGCCGGGCTAATCTAATGGCTCTGCCTCCGGGTCCAGACGGGGATGGGACGCTGAGACGAGGCCGCGGGCCGAGCGCTCGTCCACCAGCAGACAGGGAGGCAAGAAACCTGACACCTGAAATATTTGACGGTGTGCAGGAAGTTTGGGTTTCAAGTCTGTTCAAACTGTTCTTTTGTGATCAAATGTTTTATTTACCATATTTTATGGACTATAAGCCGCTACTTTTTTCATAGGTTTTCAACCGTGCAGCTTATACAAAGGTGCGGCTTTTCTGTGGATTTTTCTTCCACCACTCGGGGCGCTCTAACCGGAATTAGAATCAAAACTAAGACAAAATAAATGCAAAGAAGAATACGCTACTACTTCTTTAGCAGATAGAAGTAGAAGCAGATTTCAAACAGATGAATAGATAAATAAATACCGGTTATTTTCTCTTGGTTCTGTCCCGTTTTAATCAGCAAAGTTGCTGCCGTGTTAAAAGACACTGTTAGGAAAGGATCTATTTAGGTACAAACATGTACATCATTTACACTTCAAAATCCTTCTGTACATGTAGTAAATATCTCATCTAACAACATAAATATCTGCGGCTTGCATATCTTTTTTTTAAATAGAGCAGATGCGGGTTGTATGCAGGTGCAGATTGTATATCTTTTTTTATAATTTTTTTAAAAATAGAGCGGATGCGGCTTATAGTCCAGAAAATATATTTCTTTTTTTTTATTATTAACAGTGGCATCCACAATGATGCAATCACAATCAAACAAACATTATACACATATTTCCCCCCCCCTTCCAAACCCAACCCTCGGACCTAAGCATTCAATGAAAACAATTACTAATTAATAATAAGGAAAACAGAAAAAAAAGATAATACATCAGTAAAAAACAAACGAACAAACCAAAAAAAGGACAAAATAAAACAAAGGCAAAACATAATAATATCAAAAACTGGACAAGGATAGCTGCAACAAGGTAGTCTTTATCAATTTAAATACATCTTTTAAGTTTGGTTTAATTTGATCTGCTGCCATAAACCAAAATAAAATGTTTAGTTGTTTTGCATTCTGGATTGGGGCTGTAGATATTTCCAGATAGATAATATCAAGAAAAGTCAAATACCAATGGGAGATGTTAAGCGTGTGTGGTGGTTTCCATCTTACTGCAAACAGTTTTTTAACTTTTATAACTTTTTATTTACACATATATATAAAGAATGCGGGGTCATCATGGGGGTTTTTGCAGGTAAAATCTGAATGTTTTACACATGCATCCTGGCCTGATGTCTCACTATTCAAGGTGCTCACAACATCCATTTGTCCAACAATCTTAAAACAAAAGTAAGTCTCTTAATGCAGTAAATTTCTTGAATGATCCACTGGACCGATGTGGGGGGTCTAGTTGCAACCAGCTTCTAGTAGATTTGTAGTCAAGACCCCCTAAACCGAGACCAAGACACTACCAAGACCAGAGAGTATCAAGATCAAGACCAAGACCAGTTCATTTCAAGATCGAGACCAAAAACAAACCCAGTAATGTCCTGATCCTGCGTGATTGTAGAACATCATCCTGGTTCAGCTAGTTTCCATATGAGCTTGTATTCAACTGCAGCTCAATAACACAGAGAAGTGGATGATGATGTTGAACTCACTATAAATGTTTCCATCCATCAGCTGAGATCAGATATGTGTGGCGACTGCACTACCGCTATTTCTACACTATTGGAGGATTGACTCCAGTGCTTTTAAGGATTGACACGACTACTAACTAGTCCCAAAGTCCTCTAGCAGAATAACCAGCTCCAACACCCACCTCCACCTCAGGAAAGACTTGAATAGTAAATGTTACTGATTTAAATTGGACTGAATTTGGAGATGAAACCTGAATTTTAAATATTAAAGATTTAAATTACATTATTTACCATTATAGTAATCACATTACACCGTATATGTTTCTGGAATCTAACAGAGATGGTGAATAACAAAAGAAAACTCCAAATGCACAGTTATTATGTGATTTATGTGGGTTGACACCTCCCTGCAGGATAAAGAGAGAGTGGTTGCAGACCGTCTCCAGGAGCCCCGGCTCCGTTAATTCAGGACTTATGAAGAATCTCAACACGTTTTTCCATCCAAACTCCCTTAGAGACCTTGAGTTTGCACATATATTTGTCCAGGTCTCTTCTGACTCCTTCCAGTTTGGTTTAATGGATAATGTAGTTATTTTCAGAGGCTTTTATACTTTTATGCTTCAGGAAATACAGAATTTAAATTGTATTCCTCCTCCACCTTGATTTGTAATGTTTTATTATAATAATCCCTTGAAGTCCTGCGTCTCTGGTCCAAATGGCTCTGAAATTCTGTTCGAACATTTTTGAAGCCTAAAAGGAACATTATTAGTTATTGTTGAACTCCTGACTGTTTCACTCGTCTCCCGTGTTGAAGTATTCCACCTAGCGAAGATGTGAACGGTCCCGTCTTCCTCTCTTCTGCAGCTGATCAGGATTTATATCGGTGTTGGAATCTCCCAGCGATGTAGTTGATGAAGACGAGGTGATGGAGGGATCCATAAACCTGGTCTCTCCTCCCCGTCTGTTCAGGACACACGACTCCCTCCTGGTTCTGAGATAAATCATCACCAGATCCAGTCTGGAGCTCCAGAACAAACGGGTCTTTACACCTGTAGACCTCTTTCTTTATGTTGTTGTTAGAGGGCTTCAATAAATCGGTGCTAAACCGCTTTGTCAGGAGACCTGAGAGCATCGAGGGCCACATGAAGTGCCTGAAGCTTCAGGAGACGTGGATAAAAAGGGTTTTTCCTTTTTAAACTAGATTCTTGATATTACCTGGTCAGGGCCGTCGCTGACCGAATTTGGTCTCTAAGCCAAATGTTATTTGGAGCAAAATGAAAACATGCCATATAACTTGACAACCTTTTATTAAAAATAACAAATTTACTGTAAGTATAGCTACAGTAGTTTGACTGTATGAGCCAGATAAAACAAAAAAACATCAACCAGAAATAAATAAATATTGAATTAAAACATTTAACCTGAACTAAAAAATAATTTTTTTTTAAAGTGAAATAAACAAATCCGAGTCATAAATGGCCATCAATTACTCAACAGAAAAATACCTCAATCCCCCACAAAAACCTCAAAGCAGGTCTGAAATCAAGACTAAATGTGTACAGATGCACATTTATCTCCTTAAGAATAGTCTTAGACTTCTTAACAATATAAATTAATATCAAACTATAGTCAATGTATTATATATTGGCTAAAATGTATAGCTTATATACAACAAAACTGGTCATGTGACCACCCTTTTTCAACAGAGCTGAATGCATAGTTAAATAAATGTTAAATAAATGTTCATCAGGGCCGCTGGAAAACCAAATCTCCAGTCCAGACAGAGATGGAGACGGATTCCTGTCTCATGTGTTTTATTTCAACAACATCCCCACCTTCAAGTGAAGCACGAGTTTCCTCGTGTTTTACCTTTTTTTGTAATCTCTTGCTCCTGATTTGTGATGTGTTTTGAACGACATGTTGAAATCTCCCCTTCTGCAGCTCTGCAGGACCAGCCTGCACGCTGCCCTCTGATTGGCCAGATGTGGAGTGCTGTGAGCGGTCAGGCCCTACGCACAGCGCGTGTTCTGAATACAATAGTCATTTAAACATTTTTAAACACGTATAACATTATCAACATTTTCTGGTCCTTGGCGGGTCGTGGAATCAGGTGAATGCAGCCTTAGTTGCATCGTAGTTGCATGTTGCTAAGAGGCCAAGGAGGAAAGATATCAGTAGTTTTGTTTCTGTCAGCCTGTTTCAGTTTTAGTTTTATTCTAGTCTTTGGGTCCAGCTATCATTTTAGTTTTTATTCGTTTTAGTCATGTTCATACTCCTTTTAGTCGTGTCAAGTTTCAGTCCACTAAAAGTCTGAGCATTTTCGTCTTATTTTAGTCAGAATTGTCCAGGACCATTTTAGTCTAGTTTTAGTCAAAGATTGTATTTAGCCAAACCCATTTTACAATTCAAACAAGGTTATTTTATTATAATATTATTGTTACCTTATAGACTCTAGAAAAGTGGTTCCCGACCTTTTTTCCATGGAGCCCCCCCTACTTGTGTCTAAGACCAGCCAGGGCCCCCCCCTAAAAGAGTAAAGTGATTCGTTACAAATCTTTAATTGAAAAAATGAACATTTAATTATGTTTTTTTTTATACATTTCTCTTTGGTTTACCCTGTATACATATGACTTTTTTTTGTCATATGTATACAATGTATAAAATGTATAAAATACGCACAAAAAATAATTGTAACATAAAAATATTTCTGAAAAATGTCTCTTAATATGAGAGCAAAGATTTTTAACATTTTTCCTTTAACAACCTGTCGGAGTAGTAGAATGATTAAATTTTGAATAATTATATAATAATATGTTTTTAAGTTTTTATCCTGCTAAATAACTTAGTATTTTAAAATGACCAAAATATATTTCTAAGTGGGTTTATACAGACTTGGATTACAGTATTCCATTAGTTGTGTTATTATGATTTTTTTATATATTTAATATGCGCAAATATGATTTTTACAACTACATATCCTCAAAGCAGACAGAGTTTCGCGCCCCCCTAGAGATCTCTGGACCCCAGGTTGGGAGACACTGCTCTAGAATACATTCATTCCAGATACAGAAGACTCTAATTTGAGTTTACAACATATTTATTTTTCCCCATTTCTCCCCATCTTTTTCTTTTCCGACGACACATTGGGTTTTCTTTTCCACGTCTATGTAGGAAAGTGTATCCAAAGATGGATCTTCTTCTTCTTCTCCAGCCCCAGAGAAGATCCCCGCGTGGCCGGCCATCGGCCCCTTTCTCTATATTTTAGTCAGAATTGTCCAGGACCATTTTAGTCTAGTTTTAGTCAAAGGTTAGATTTCTGCGTTTGGGGAAGGGCGGCCTTGAACCTAGTGGTTTGTGAGCATTTATCTGGACTAGAAAAGCCGTTGAGGGCCACAGCGTAAGATTCCCAAGCAAATATCTTCTGCAATGAGTGAAGGACATTCTAGTCAACCTCTTCCGACACTGATTCTTCAGTTTTTCTGGTCCTTCTCTTCATTTAAACCAGTAGATATAAAAGTTGTATCTGTCTGAAGGCCTTGCTGACCTTCGGGCCTTTAAAACACCACATTAATGGTCTGTTTTCCATCCCAAGTCTCCTCGGAGGATGCAGACCTGCCGGCCGGAGCCTCCCAGGTGCTTTTAAACCCACACTGTTAATATGACGCGATGAAAGACGAGCTCTCTGACCGCTGACCTTAATGTACTATTAATATGCCAGTCAGGGGCTGCAGCGATCTCCGCTCCAGGAACGCCTGCAGGGAGGAAAGACAACAGAACAACAGATATTGCTGCAGTGATTCACGTGGCGCTGCGTCCTGCCGTTAATATCCGCAGCTCTGAGAGATGATCATTGATCTGAGCGCTGGCAGCTCCAGAGTTTCCCTCTGATGGACGACCTCACTGGGCGGACAGAAGAATGACGGAGCCGAGCCCGGAAAACAAGGACTTCTGGGTGAAAGGAGAGAAATGAGTGTGAGATTAAACCCGGCCGGGCGGTCCGGCATCGACCCGGCGGTTTAATCCATCACCGGGAGACGGGGCGTGGTCCAAACTGAAGGCTGGCCGCATTTACTTTTTGCTCTTGTTGCATCACGATGTGTAAAGACGAGAGGAGGACCTCGTTTCTGCTGCTCATTCTTCTGCAAGCTCTTTTAATTAGGGTTTATTTTCTACATCTGAATGTTCACAAACCTTTGTATACATGTGTAGAGAATCTGAGATTCTCTGAGAGGATGGGAATTTCCATCCATTTTCAATTCTGCTTAATGATTCGGTTCTTTATTGATTCCCTTATCAATTCTCATTTGGAAAAAAAGGACAACAAATGGCGTTAATATGATAGGCAGCGTCCGTTAGTTAATTAGTTCCCAGCAATATTATTGGTGGTGTATATAATTATATATACACCTCAAACTTTGATATATTACACATCCAGAACTCTTTACAGCTTGATTTTAATATGGTTCAAGACTGGTTCTGTAAGAACAAACTCATATTGAACAAAAAGAAGTCCTGTAGCTGGTTTTCAGTACACGTCACCTCCGATCCCGTTCATCTGATTTTCATATTTATTTTTCCGATGGATCTCTTATATAAGGATAAAGTTGACACATTCAAATATCTTGGACTTTGGATCGACCCGGAACTCACCTTTTAAAGGAGCTTGAGGCAGGATTTATGAAAAAAATTCGTATACGTTTTAAGTTTTCTAGTAATAATGTCAGATGAAGCGTTCCAAACCAAACAGAATTATCCTCTACCGTATCTCTCCTTTGCCTTGAACATTGCTGTGTGCTGCAAAATGTGCTGCAATTCCGGGCCCGAATTTCCCGCGCTGTCCTGCGGATGTGACATCACATGACGCTGCATGCGCGTTCTCCCCGTTCTCCCGTGCCGGCTTCACTGTTGGCTGCAGTACCCCCAACGGCCGTCGTGGTGAAGGGTGGCGCTAGAGAGTCTCATTTCTTAAAAGGAACCTCATGCTCCTTTACACCTCACATTGATTATACTGTTAAAAAAACATATGGCTGTCTTGCTTCACTTTACTGTTCCAATCAACTGTTCCACACTTCCTGTCAGAAAAAGGTTAATTTCTCAACTCATACTACCACTTGTTGATTATGTTTTCTTGGGATCCCCTTGAAAATGAGATGTTACATCTCAAGGGGCTATCCTTTTAATAAATTCTAAATTACTGACATTAGTCCGGAGTGGATTGAAAACGCGACATTCATTGATTATTATTGCCGCTGTGTACACAAAGTTTTGCATGTTGGTAGTATTTCCTCCCAATGGTGAAATATTCACTTTGCAAGTATTGCAAGTTGCCCTGTTGTCTCTTTTTTACTGAAATGTAACCTGACTATTCAGCGTTTGTATTGTTTGGGTGCCATGTTTACTATCGACTGCTGGCTTACGCAACGTGTGTAATGACATCGTTCGTTCCCACTGGAATCGAAAAGAGAATTTCAAGGAATTGAAACACTGGGAACTGGTTCCGAACAAGAACTGGTTCTTCATTCCCATCCTTTGTAGAAATGTTCTTTGGATGCTCTCAATTGATTATTTCCTGAACTTGGCTTAGATGGCAGCATCCGTGAAAAGTGAAAATCTTTACAGAACTAGTCTCCGAATGATTTGACACATTTAAAACTTGAAGCCCAAAGGGATAAAAATGATGAAATTATTTCCTCAGCGGTGAAGGTGTGTGCAACGGCCGCTGAGTCTCTGAATACGTCATTTAAAAGTTTTTAAACACGTTTAACTTCCCAACGATGTGCTGAGAGCCTTGTTAAAAAATAATGCACATTATCAAGATATTCTGGTCGTTGGCGGGTCGTAGAATCAGGTGAATGCAGCCTTGGTTGCATCATAGCTGATAGTATGTTGCTAAGAGGCCAAGGAGGAAAGATATCAGCAGTGATCTTAGAGAGGCCGTTATTGTTACCTTTTCCTCAGAGATGGTTCTGAGGCCGTTTTGAAGCATATGACCTTGAACACGAGAGACTTTTGACAATCTTCCCAGGGGGAGCGTCCCAGACAGTTCTCTCCAGCTGATGAGGACCGGTAACTAGAATTGGGTGTGTTGATGCAGTGGAGACGTCTAAAACATGCCTCCTCTACAGGCCTCGGACGTGGCCAGGTCCTGCTCAAGTTTAGTTTAGTTTATTTATTTAGCAATATAAGACAAATTGAACAAAAAATGAAAAAAACCTTGAAATAATATGCAAGGAAAGGAAGAAGCCTGGTGGCTTATATAGATTCATTTCCATATATGAATAAAAAACAAAACAAAAGATACAAGTGGGAGTAAAAAAACAAAAAACACAAAAGAAAATGTAACTCAGATTAAATAATAAACACTACAAAGATGAAACAATAATAAAGTTCTTTAAATGTTTTTTGAATATTGGCAAGGATGGTGATGATTTAAGAGATTTATTGAGTGAATTCCACAAGTGGGGGCCTCTGAAAGTGGTGAAAAATTGATGTTTCCATGTTCTACAAAACGGTAATTTAAAATCATCTTTGTGCCTTGTGGCATAAGAATGAATATCGGAATTCACACAAAATAAATTATGAAAAGAAGGAGGTGGTTTCTCCCCTATAAAGGGGAGTTTTTCTTGCCATTATTTATGTAATAATTGCTCGGGGATCATGTTCTGGGTCTCTGGAAAGATCCTAGAGACAACTTCTGGTGTAATAGACGCTATAGAAATAACATTGAATTGAATTAAAGTTAGGATATGCAATTTGTAGATGTGAAACAAAACATCAGAACACTGAAGGCTTAATGCCTCCCTCCCCCTGACAACACCCGGGGGGTCAAAGTTTTGTTTAGTGTGGGTTTTTTTTTTTATAGAAATAAAACTGAGTTAAACTGGATCTAATAATAAGCACCATTTGTATTGTTTAGCTCTATGTGCAGTGGACACTGTGGAACAGTTTGGAGCAGGAAATGAAACAAAGTAATAACATAAATCTGTTTAAAAAGAAATACAAAAAATTATTTATAAACAGGTATATGGAAGAGGAAATGGGTTAACGAGGAGTGTGAGAAACAAATAAAATAGGGAAAAATTGTATATTATACTTGCTTAAGATATGTTTAGATATTTATGTAGTATATATTATCTGTTGAGAGGGATAGTTAAAATGATGTAATCTATGTTATATATTTATTGGGTATGTAGCACATATATATTTATAGGGATATTTATGTAGTTTATATAGTGTATATTTATATAGATGTATATAATAGTTGTATTTTCTAGATATTGATATAATATGTATGTAATATTTATATTGTCTATATACTTATATGGATAATTATGTAATAATAGGCATGTTTACGGAGTATTTATATAGATTATATTTATATGGATATTGTGTAGATATAATAGCAATAATGTAAATCCATATTGTTATAAAGGGGTATGAATTAGGAAAAAGTGTATACTTCTTCCTACTCCTTTTTTACATATGTTAATATGAAGATGTAAATGTTTATCTTTTTATTATTATTTTTACTTTCATTTTATATACATGTTTGAAATAAAAAAAATCATTCATTCGTTCATTCGTTCAGTTCTTTCGACCTCATGATTCTCATTTGTTCTGATGTGCAGCGTGAGCTGTAAGATCTTATATAAACAGGTGTGTGCCTTTCCTAATCAAGTCCAATTAGTTTAATTAAACACACCTGGACTCCAATGAAGGAGCAGAACCATCTCGGGGAGGTTCAGCAGAAATGGACAGCATGTGAGTTAAATATGAGCGTAACGGTAAAAGGTCAGAATACTTATGACCATGGGATATTTCACTTTAATACATTTGCAAAAGATTGTACATGTCTGTTCTTTTCTGTCAAGATTGGGGGCTGAGAGTACATTAATGGGAAATAAAATGTACTTTTTTGATTTTAGCAAATGGCTGCAATGAAACAAAGAGGGAAACATTTAAAGGGGTCTGAATACTTTCTGTACTGTCTGAAAAACTGGCAGAGGATGTTTTTTTTTGTTTCTTTTTTTTTTCTTTCTTGGTTAGATGTGTCCCCTGTTTCCACGTGTCCAATGACGCCTGCAGCCGGAAGGTTTTCCATTCATCAGGACCCTCACTTTGCTGATATTTATTGATTACTTTTCCTCATTCTGTGGGAGTGGGAACGGAAAGTATTCACACCCCTTTAAATCAAAAAAGTTCATTTTATTTCTCATTAATGTGCACTCAGCCCCCGATCTTGACAGAAAAAAACAGAAATGTAGAAATTTTAGCAAATGTATTAAAAGAGAAACGGTAATCACGTGGTCTTCAGACCTTCTTTATTCACAAGTCTAAGCATTATATCAACCTTTAAAAAAGAAAAGAGAAATAGTATTAGAGTATTAGGGCCATGCAAGAGAAAAAAAAATTGAGAGTGGAAGGTTTTTTTTTATTGTGCACTTCGAGAAAAAAGTCGAAATGTCAAGAAAAAAGTTGAAATGGCGTAATTAATGTTGAAATACAATTTCGAGAAAAAAGTCGAAATTTCGTGAATAAAGTGGAAATTTCGCCTTTTTTCTCAACATTTCAACTTTATTCACGAAATTTTGACTTTATTCTCAACATTTCGACTTTTTTCTCGAAATTGTATTTCAACATTAATCTCGACTTTTCCACTTTTTTCTCGACATTTCAACTTTTTTCTCGACATTTCGACTTTTTTCTCGACATTTCGACTTTTTTCTCTAATTGTACTTCAACATTAATCTCGACATTTCTACTTTTTTCTCGACATTTCAACTTTTTTATCGAAATTGTACTTCAACATTAATCTCGACATCTAGACTTTTTTCTCGACATTTCGACATTTCGACTTTTCTCCCGACATTTCTACTTTTTTCTCGAAGTGCATAATGAAAAAAAAATCTTCGTCCTCTAAAATATTATTTGAATTTTCCCCCTTCCTGGCCCTAATACTCTTCCGTAGTTTTTAGTCTTTAGTCCTGTTTCGACGTATCCAGTGACGCCTGCAGCTGGAAAGTTTTCTGTTCATCAGAACCCTCACTATTGCTGATATTTATTGTTTTCTCTCTCCCATATAGACGTTTTCTGTCTGAATATCTTCAGCTTTTCTAGCTGGCAACCTCCCTGCTAATTACCTGTGTTTTAAACCCTGCCCTGGTCCTGGTGTGCCCTCAGGGCGACCTGCTGAACCCGTGCCGCTGCGACGGCTCGGTGCGCTACACCCACCAGCAGTGTCTGCTGAAGTGGATCAGCGAGCGCGGCTGCTGGACCTGCGAGCTCTGCTGCTACCGCTTCCAGGTCATCGCCATCGACATGAAGAGGCCGTGGCAGGTAAGAGCTGAGCCGCTGAGGCCACGCTTACACATAGCCGGGTATAGAGGGTCTGCATTGACGTCACTTCCCCACGGTACCACGCCCCCTTACTCACACTGAGTGGCAAAACATCAGCAAAAACAGCTGCAATTAGTGGAGAAGACGGGATAACAGCCGATTATGGGCTTAAATTAAAGGCAGTTGGACTTGACAGTGACCCGTACAGTTACCCCAAGAACCAGTGGTCCATGGACATTAATATTTGGTACAGTTACCAAGAACCAGTGGTCCATGGACATTAATATTTGGTACAGTTACCAAGAACCAGTGGTCCATGGACATTAATATTTGGTACAGTTACCCCAAGAACCAGTGGTCCATGGACATTAATATTTGGTACAGTTACCAAGAACCAGTGGTCCATGGACATTAATATTTGGTACAGTTACCAAGAACCAGTGGTCCATGGACATTAATATTTGGTACAGTTACCAAGAACCAGTGGTCCATGGACATTAATATTTGGTACAGTTACCAAGAACCAGTGGTCCATGGACATTAATATTTGGTACAGTTACCAAGAACCAGTGGTCCATGGACATTAATATTTGGTACAGTTACCAAGAACCAGTGGTCCATGGACATTAATATTTGGTACAGTTACCCCAAGAACCAGTGGTCCATGGACATTAATATTTGGCCACAAATCCAGTTTCCTAATATTTATATGTACTTAATTTCTACGCCGGGGAAATACACGAAGCAAAACTTGAAGGCTTACAAAAGTCTTGACGCTTGGTCCGACTTCAAGGCAGGATTTGTTGGTGAAATTAAAGTGATGAGGACACCGAACTTTATGATTTGACCGTTTAACGTTAGCTACCTAAAAATCCAACATTACCTGATACAAAACGGGAACCGCAAATCCACGTTTCAGTGTCTGGAATCCAGTTGTTTCTGTGAATTGCAGCGACCCATTTGTCTCTCTTAAGCTTATTTTTCGTCAGTCTGTAAAACGATAACTCCGATTTCTTGCTAAATATATGAGTACAGTCAATCGCACAACAGCTCTTTCCCATTTTAGATGTTTTCCAGTTGCTCAAACTGAAAGTTTACGCTGCCACTCAGTCTTTCTGACACTCAGTGGCCGTAACACGCTGTGACGTCATGGACATTCCCTCTATTTACAAAAACGGATATTTCCCCTTTTACGTTTTGAAAAATACCATCATTTACACCAGATCGTTTTTGAAATCTCTTAATTTACACGAACCCACATAAATATGCTGTTAAGTTGCTATGAGAGAACGAGTATCATAAAGTCATGCTAGCCAATCGGAATCCTGGAAGAAAACATCAACAAAGTGACGTTTCTGTCGCATAATGTGACGTTCTGAAGCCTAAATGTCCGTTTCTCTCCGTTTACAAGCAAACGTGTAGACAGATTTTTTTGCAAATCTCCACTTTGGCCAGACTTTTCAGAAATGATTGTTTTTGGTGACTTTGAGTTTCGTTTTTTCATGTAAACAAACGGCCAAAACGCATGAAAATACCACAATTTTTGCTACGTGTAAACGGGGCTTGAAGCTTTGTCCAGGGTTGGGGTTCCACCTTTCCTCTCCCTGGTAGAAGTATTTCTGTTTCACTGCAAGTTTGGCACAAAAATCCAGATTTATGTTGATGAGAAACAAAGACGACGAGTTTTGTTTCGTGCATATTTAACTCAGATCTCTCACTTTGTGTCGGTCTGGAAATCCGTCCTTCATTGAGCCACTTGGGTTTGCAGGGATGCTGTGACATCACAGACCCATCCCAGATCAGAGTGGACTCATCCACCCTCCCATCTGTCCCGTCTGTTTATGTACTCGCATATCTGTGAAAGCATTGCTCGTAATCCGGAAACCGTGAAGCTAAAAATAAAATGGTAATTTTTGGCAAAATACAGAAGCTTTGGTAGTGGTGTAGATTTAAAGTTTAACAACTTTAAATCTACACTTTCCGCTCTGCAGTTTCACGGAGGAACGTTCAGGCCTTTTCCAATCTGCTCGCTCCAGATGGACGTGGAGTCTCTGGCAGAGAGAACAAACGCACAGCTGAAGCTTTACTTCCTGTCTAAGTTCTCATAGAGCCCTTTTCTCCTAAACGGAACACTTGAGTCACTCTAGTAGTAAAATACACAAAAAACCATAAAACATAAATGTTGCCCTCCATTACTTTGGAACTCTGGGTAAATCTGGACGTACCAGACCACCTGACCTTTATCTTTGCTTTACAACCCAACCAAGCAAATCCAAGCCTTAACCTTTCTGACAAATGGTTTTCTCAAGGCTACACAGCTGTTTAGTTCCAGTCCCTTGACTTCTCGTTACATTGTTTATGTGCAAAGAGCAGGCTTGGAGCAATGCATCGATGGCGTCGACTTTAAAGTATCGTTTTTCTTCATCATATTTTGTTGTCGACGCACACGCGGGTCACCAAAACAAAGTGAAACTGCGAAGTCCTCACAGTCCAACAAAGTCCTGCAAAAAAAAAAAAAAAAAAAACCCTAAATCATCAAAAGTATGTGAATAATTTCAATTTAGTCCCAAATGCCTTTTGGAGTTGATACCAGACCAGCAGACCAGCTATGTTGGAGCATCTAAAGCTAAAATTCTGGTCTGTATCAGCCCCTACATTTGATGTTTTCTGGTCATAACTCCGTTTACCCGCATGAAAAACGTTTTTTTTTATCGGTTAGCCAAAGTGCCTCCAGAAAATAGTTCCTACCGAAAACAACTTCCATCCGGCATATAAAGGTTCCTTTCGTGATTAGACTTTTTTATGTAATAAAAATATGTAATTTAGTGTGAAACAGTGCTGTTTTATCCAAATATGTATTTTTAACACATTTGGATAATATGCAGTTCAACAGGCTGGCCTTTTTATTTGGTATAATTTTATTCTATATTTTTATTTTGCTTTGGAAAACTGTTGTGTAATAAATTATATAATTAAAGATTTTTTATATTTATTTGATTATTATGGTTTTTATTAATCGAACAACAGAAAAATAATCGTTAGAATAATCGTCCAATTACTCGTTATGATTAGTCGACTAATCGATAAAATAATCGCCCAATTAATCGTTTTAAAAATCATTTACTTTCACTAGTCATGAGTTCTACTGGTTTTGTTTTTTGTTTTACATTTTGATTTCATCAAACGGTGACAACTAGCTTATAGCATCCTTGCAACACACAGCGGTGGTGTGTCTCGCCTGCATGTTTTCGCCGGTAAATACGGGTAAACATGAACTGAAGTGGCCTCTGGTGATACAGATAGGGGATGATTTCAAAAGTCTCCGTTGTTGCAGATCTATCCTCTTTTTATGTGTCTTGTTTTTAACCCCCCCCCCCAGTGGCAGTCCATCACCATCACGCTGGTGGAGAAGGTGCAGATCATCGCCGTGTTCCTGGGCTCTCTGTTCCTGGTGGCCAGCATCTCCTGGCTGCTGTGGTCGGCCCTCAGCCCCCAGGCCGTGTGGCAGCGCCGCGACGTGCTCTTCCAGATCTGCTACGGCATGTACGGCTTCATGGACCTGGTCTGCATAGGTAGGCCCGCTTTCTGCTCCGAGGAAACATCTAATCTAAATCCATTCTCATATTCCTAAAAATCCATTCATATGTCTAAAGATCCATTTTTTTTCATCATTACAACTTTTGGTATTTTTTTGTTTATGCCCAAAAAAGGAATGTTTTGTTGGACACCTGAATAACTGGTGCCATGTTTTTGCCTGTAAATATGTTTAAAGGTATGAAAACATTAAAGTTTTCAGTTATAATTGCATAAATGGTCTGTATTTCATTACTGTCTTGGGGTTACATTTGCATAAAATGCTAAAAACCAAATTCTCAAAAATTAAAAACCCAATAGAAAAAATAAAAACGGAATGTGGGAAATTCATATTTCTTCTGTTTCCTCCCTGGATCTGTTTGGTAATTCTGCCACACAATGTTTCTGAAAGCAGTTCTATCAGCATTCTGGGAGCTGATTGGTCCTTACAGCATCATTAGCTGCAATACTTGCTGTTGAATCTCAATATAATGCTAGTATTATATGTAGCAGAACTACAGTCATATAATTCATGCAACAGCTCAAAAAACACTAACACTAACCCAAATCAATATCGGAATCGAATCAAATCTTGATAATCGATTCTGAATCTTAAGAATCGGAATCGAATTGATTCTTGACATTTGAATCGATCCCCAGCCCTAATTATAATACAGTTTTAATTTTAAATGTTTAAATAGCAGTATAATAAATGTAAAAATCCATCATTGGTTGAATTTTGCCCATCGTTGTCTTGGTAACAGGGCTGATTGTCCACGAAGGAGCAGCCGTCTACAACGTGTTCATGCGCTGGCGGGCCGTGAACCTCCACTGGGACGTCCAGAGTTACAACAAGACCAAGGACATGGAGGAGGCCGGCGGCGGGCCCTCGGCCCTGAGCCCCAGGACGCTCTGGTTGCCCCTGGTCACCTTCGGGCCCAGCGGGCCCCTGCACCCCACCCAGCTGGGCTCACGGCCCTGGACCTGCCTCTGTTTGGCACCTTTCTGCCCGGGCCTGGTGTCCCGCAGCAGCCTCGGCCAGGACGCCGACTCGGGGGAGGTCGTGATCCGAGTCACGTCCGTGTGATGTTCCTACGCACGAACCAAACACTTGATGCATTGGACTGGAAGGTGTATGCAGTAAATCCTTTTTTTTTTCAGCTTTTCTGGTTGCCAAATGTTTCCCAAATCAGTTTTGTTTCTTCTTCCTGGGGGCCGGCCCTCAAACCAATCTGTGCAATTTAGGTCTTTCGCTGCCTGTGTGTGCTATACCGGGATAACCTTTCCTCCTCCTTATCCCCGACCGTCCGGGACCACCGGATGTGACGGGGTCTAATGCCACGTTTACACGTAGCCGGGTATTTACAAAAACAGATATTTCCCCCTCTACGTTTTGAAAAATTCCATAATTTACACGAGATTGTTTTCAAAATCTCTTCATTTACACGAACCCGCATAAATACGCTGTTAAGGTGCTATGAACAGCCAAACCTGCAGGGGGCAGTGTAACGAGAAGCATAAAGTCATGCTAGCCAATCAGAATCCTGGAAAAAAACATGAACAAATGACGTGAGTAACTTCCAGTTACTTCCAAGATGGAACGAGAGTCTTTCATTTGGATTGACAGAGAAGTGGTTACTTTTAAGTGTAACAGGTAAAATACAAGAAAACATTGATGGTGGCCAAACAAATTGTAAACACAGGTCGCACACATGATGCTGGTTACGTTTCTGTCCCATAATGTGACGTTCTGAAGCCTGAATCTCCGTTTCCCTCTGTTTACAAGCAAACGTGAAAACTGAGTTTTTGAAAATCTCCACTTTGGCCGGAGTTTTCAAGAATGATCGTTTTTGGTGACTTTGAGCTTCGTTTTCGTGTAAACGAACGGCCAAAGTGCATGAAAACGCCACCGTTTTTGCTACGTGTAAACGGGGCATAAATGGAGCTGTTGTTCCAGTGAAAGTAACTGGAAAGTAACTGAAAGTTTTTGAAAGTCAAAAGAAAAGTCAGTTTTTTTTTTATTTTGTTCTTGCAATTGACCCTTTGTCAAGCCCCGCCCCCGTTGCTAGGTCGCCCTCGTTGCTAGGTCGGACAAAACCTTCGTCTCTCCCGTCCACTTCCATTTTAAAAACAGGGTTTTCCATCACTTTATTTCCAATTATTGCACCAAAGAAAATCAACAGCAACTAGATATAAATAAAAAGTACTTCAGATACCGTGTAGCGAGTTTAAAAAACTGAGGTTTTTGTCAAAAACAAGATATTTAGATGAGTTTAGCTGATAGCACGGTGGCAGATGTGGCTGTCCATATAGCTTTATCGTAATTTACTGTTGATTTTGGGATGAAATGTATTCCTGTGATTCTCTCTTTTACCAGCCCCAAACACACCGCTTAACCATTTGAAGATAAATAAATAAAACGCTTCCATAGTTGTAGCTATGGGTTGTAGCTGCTGCCGAGCCGACTTTGTTTTGGTAGTTTGGGTCGTTTTTCTGCCAGTTTGGGGATAAAAATGCACCCTCACTTACAATTACTATTCACTTACTCTTACAATTGTTCCTTTTACTAATACAAAGTTTAAAAAAAGAATCCAGTGATTTAAATTTTGATACAAGGCAAGTCAAAACTATGCTTTTCCATTGATGTGAACGAGAGAGACGGCTGTTCTGTCCAACCAGATAAACCGGATTAACAGCGGAGGAGGATGTTTCTGATTGGTCAGTCAGGGACTAATCAGAAGGCTGACGAAGGGTCAATTAGCTCCAAGTTGGGAGGGCAGAAGATCAGCTTCCAGTGTTGTTGTCCCAGTACAAAACAGGGTGGAGAGAAGTGAAAAGCTCGGATGATTACTACGTTTAGTGCCAAGAGCGTCCGGGAGGCGCCGGACTCTGCCGGCCGGGACGGGTCCAGACTTGCAGCACAATTGCACATAAAATCACTTCAAACCAGAAATTGAAAGAATTTCAGCGGCCAAGAATGTGAAGTTCGACAAGTTTACTCTATTTTATCTTTTAGGATTTGAGTTAATCTGGGTGTGTACAGACGGATCAGAGAACTTTGATTAACGGCTTTTTCTGGGAATTGATCGAACCCCTGAAACTAATCTTTTTATGAATTCTTATTTATCTTTATCTTACCATCTATGAATATGAAAATCAGCCTCGCCTCTCCCTTCTGCTGGTTGTACGTTTAGAGGCTGCCGTTATCTCATCACTAGATCAGAAATACCTCGTACCTGGTCCTTTTGGGCTCGCCGTCGCCGCGTAGGAGCTGCATCACATCAGGTCATGTGATGACCCTAAAAGCTTTACCGCCGTCATCCTGACGGGGTTTGTGAGGACTCATCATCACCCTCCTGGGAGCTTGCAACCTTATGATTAAACCTCCATTTGCAAATGAGCGCCAACGTTCTGACTTGGGTCGAAGTCAACAAGAAAACAGGAAAAGGTGCAGTTCCTCGGCTGACCACTGGGGGGCCGGCTGCAAAAGCTGGTCCATCTCCAGTGACTCCCACATTTTATTCAGCATTGTACTCCCGTTTCCCATGAGGCCTTGCAGCCATGTTTCCATAATACTTGCAAAATAAAAGGCAAAAAACGATTTAACTGCATATTATTTTATTAGTTCCCAAACTCAAATCATATTGTGGTAGAGAGGACTGTGGACGAAGCTACTTAGGTAACTCTTGTTTTGGGGTCGAACTTCAAGCAAAGTGTTTTGTGAGAGGCTGCAGAATCAAGATACTAACTTAGACTTCAACAACAAATGAATTATTTAGTTTGGAGTAATTTTATTGATCGTCAGGCTACGGATGTACAACGTTCCTGAAGCGGTGGTCTGTTTCATCCGTCGAGCGCCAAAACGTTCCTGCACCCAGGTCTTGTGGAAACGCGATTCCTGACGATCCCACTGTGTCTTCATCAGGTGCTCCAAACTACGGAAGAGTATTAGGGCCAGGCAGGAGAAAAATAAAAATTATATTTTAGAGGAGGAAGATTTTTTTTTTCATTATGCACTTTGAGAAAAAAGCCTAAATGTTGTGAAAAAAGTCAAAATGTTAAGAAAAAAGTAAAAATTTTGTGAATATAGTTGAACAACAAGGTTCAGAATACAAGAATTGGCAGTTGCATAACTTCAGAAACGTACCTTAACGTTTCACTCCAAGGATATAAGTTAGTTAGTTAGTTACGGCTGCTGCTGCAGAGCTGTCAGTCGCTCTCCTAACTGGATTTGATGGGCCAGAGGAGACATTTCAACTTTATTCACAAAATTTCGACTTTATTCTTGAAATTGTATTTCAACATAATTCTCGACATTTCGACTTTTTTCTAGAAATTGTATTTCAACGTTATTCTCGACATTTCAACTTTTTTCTTGAAGTGCACACAAAAAAAAATCTTTCCCTCTAAAATATTCTTTCTCCTGCATGGCCCTAATACTTTTCTGTACCAAACCCTTTTAACTTTTAAATCCTTTTAACTGAGGGTAATAATTAGTTTAAAGCTCAAGTTCCTTATGTTCCTGAGTTTGGCTTCCATCATACATCCTCTGCATTTATTTATTCATTTTTAACTTGTTGGGATTTTATTTCAGGAATTTACCTCCAAATCTTTGGAAACCTGTCAAAACAACAACGAGAAATCGGTTTTAAATTGAAAAAAGCTTGGAAGGGAATCTGGAGACCTGCATGGATCTTTGATGATGAAAATATCTCAGAAGGTTTAACGCTAAATTCAGAAAGATTAGTTTCCAGTGGTTAAATCAAAGCCCGGTGAAAAGTCTTGATCGTCCAGTTCCTGTTTCCCTCCTCGCTGAGGAGGGAAGACTTCTGACCTGTTTTAAAAAGATTAGAGATGATTACAAAATGAAAACTTTACACAAATACTTTTTCAGAGACGGTAGGGAAAGTTAACTTTAGTTTTGGAGCAGCTTTTGCTTCCCTGTAGACGTTTAGCTGCACAGAAACCTGTGACCTCTGACCTCTGAAGGGGAAAGACCTTTAAAACGTTAACCTAAGCTTTTGAGTGAAGCATTTTACAGGCATGTCCTTTAATAATGATGATCCGCGGGCTAAATGCTTCTCACTATGCAGGAGATCAAGTCTTTCTTTCTGTTTCATACCATTGTTTTGGCAATACAACGAAGGACCAGTGCTGGGAACCTCCACACACCGCAGTACCGCTCCCAGCCACTAGGTGCTGGCCCCGGGTCCGTTTGGGTCCTCCTGAAAGTATCTGGTTATTCTGAAGATGGGTTTTAAAGGACTCTAAACTACGTAGAGGACTTTGCAGCTTTGCACCCGTGTCTTTTACCTCCTGTCGAGAAGTAAAGCAACGAAGAGGATTCAGTAAAGAGCACAAACGAACTGACACCAGATGGATGTTGGTTTAGTTTCCAGACATGATGCAGTCTTTTTTTTTATATTTTCAGTGCCGGCGTATCGCTATGAACATATGTTCAACATGTAACTGTTTCCTGTTGTTTTATCTCTAGTAGGGCTACAACAAACGATTCTGTTGTTTTTGAGTTGTTGTGAAGTGACAGGTTGTTTTCTCTGTTTACCTGTTGTCTTGTTTTCTACCTGCAGCCTTTAACATGTAGAACGCTGTTAAAAGTGAACGTTTACCACTGAGATTGTGACATTTAAGTGGTTTTATACGACAAGTCGATGCTAAAATCCTCATTATCGATGTGATTGTTTATGTCAGCGCCTTGTTGGAGCCCTACTTTACTCTGCTGAGCTTCCAGGAGTCCTCGTTGGTGTGTTTTTTTGGGGTGGGGACTCTCATTTCATCTTTTGTTTTGTGCCTTAAGAACCTGAATGTCGACGCCTCCACCACACAGAGCTGACTGTGACTCTGCTGCTGGCTGTGTATCTGTTTCTTTGGGATGTAACATGGTCGTCATGTATAAAGATTATTTATATACTCTAAGAGCAACGACGCTTTATTTGTTTAACCTCAGATTGAATTTAAGGGAAGCTGGTTGTTCCAGGAAATGCTGCTGCAGGAAGCGCTCGCTGGATCTTTGTGAGGACGGAGCTCAAGCACCATAACGGGTGAGACAACCTCGTGTACTACGGAGAGGAGCGAATAACTCGTATCAGCTCTGCTTAGACTGTTTTGTAACCTTAAAGCGGCAGTAACACTTGTGCCCACATGGGGCAGCATGGCCAGGGAAAGCTCCTGCGTCTTGGGTGGACAGGTGACATGGGTCTCTGTTTTTATGAGTCTGTATGGGTTTCTATGGGGTTTAATGGATTTTCTATTGGTTTCTATGGGTCTGTATGAGTCTGTTTTGGCTTCTATGGGTCTTTATTGGTTTCTATGGGTCTTGCTTGGAGGTGTGAGAAGTCTGGGAACGATTGTGAGGACCAATGGCTTCTTTGATCCGGTCCAGTAGGATACCGGTGGCTGGAGAAAGAGCCGGGGTGAGTGTTAAACACCCGTGGCGTTGCAGTCGTGCTCAACTTGGAGCTCAGCTGAATGTTGCATTTGAAACGTTGCAGTTTCAGTGTTGCGGCGCCAAAGTGGACTTCACGTAGCCACGTGCTAACTGACAGCGTGAGTGGGCCCTTGGGGCATTTCGTCAGACCGCAATCGAAAAGAAACGACTCAAGTAAGCAGAGTTTGAGAGTTTGTAGTCTCTGTGAGGTTTATGGAAACCAAAACTACATACGACTGGTATTTCTAATCTAAAAACTTGATCTAACCCTTTTCTCCACAGGGTGGCGCTGCTTTGTTAAAGAGCCCCCTCCCAACACTGCACGTCGTGTATTACCACGTTGCACCACTAGAGGCGCTGTGTTGCGTCTTATGCTGCAGGCTGGCGCGTGAACTTTCCTGTTGCGTGCTGCATCCACCTCTGAATTGGTAAAAATACAGCCTTCAAAGTCAAAGTTTAATGCAGCAAAAGTCACATAAAATTACAGACAAATCTATTTCAGACCAAATATTTTACACTTTATTGTTTTGACTCATCAGATCAACACAAAACAGCTACCGAAGACCAAAAATACCACAATAAAGCTGCGTCATAATCACTCAGAAGGCAGAGACTTACAGTATGAAATGTACAGCCACATGATTATATCTGAATATAATTATGTATGTATATAATATATACTGTTTTATATAACATTGCACATTATAACAATAATAAAAAAAAACAAAATCACTCTTTCAAAACAAAGTAAGTGTACAGAATATACAGGAAGGCACTGAGGAAGAAACCTGCACATCTTTGGGTGGATCTGCCGCCCGCGGAGCTCCGGTGAAATGCTGTGGGAACGTTACCGTGCCAACGGTCCAACTGAACAAGTCATTGATGCTGAAAGCTGCCTGGCTGCGCCGGCGTCCGCCGAGTATTGAGCCTCTGCACTAATGCGCCGCTCGGAAAGCTTTTTGGAGCCTCGCAAAGTGGGAACAAAAAGAGTAGATCCAAACAGCAGGAGCACGGCTGCAGTCGATAGTTAATTACACAGTTTGGTGAAAGAATGCAATCATTTAGGTTCTTTTTCTTCTTTATGAGAGGAAAAAAGCTAAATCCTTAAACTCCACCGTCCGTTTACTGGACGTTAAAGGGGGAGACTGGAGCACCTTCCAGGTTCCGGTTACACAGAAACATCAGTGGCAACAACAAGACGAGATCTCATCCTGCTTCAGCTTATACAGGCACTTGTGACCCCCCTCCCCCTTTATCCTCGGCAAACAATCAATCAACCTCCAGAGGAATACAGCTGCTTATTATTTACATCATCCTAGAGGGGAGAAGGAAAAAAGAAAAGAGGTCCCAGAGTTTCTCAAAGCAGAGGAAAATACATTCGGACACTTTTCCTGGAGCCGCTTTTCTCCCAAAACAAGACGCGTCCACATTTTTACAAAAGGCCGCTCCGACTCGGTGAGAAAACAAGAAAAGGTTAAACATTCTGCTGATTTTTCTTCTTTGGTATTTTATTAAGGAAAAAAGTTTGAATTTGTTGTATTTGGACGAGGAGGAAATGTTTTCGTCTGCAGGTTATGCCCTTAAATGTCCTCCGTTTCATCCTGCAGCTCCGCGTCCACCTGGGCGGGCGTCCCTGAGCGTCTGCAGCCCGTCACCGTGCACGTCCAACACTGATTAGTGTTCCTCAAACACTTTTTTAAGATTACGGAGGAACCGATTGCTAAAGAACGCATCCTTTTAGATTGTTGAACCCAGAGCGGTCCGGTGTTGCGTCACAACGCTTCCCCCGGGGGACGTTCTGCTCGTTGATTTGTCTCCAGACTCTTTCCGGAGCCTGATTTCACTAAATGATTCGCTTTTTTTTTTTTTAGTAGTCTGGGAGTTTCATGTCGTCACCCCTGGGCGATACATCATCAGTACCTTGCAGGCTTGTTTGCAGGGGGCGTGGCCAACGTGGACCGGACAGAACATCCTTTCAAACTCCCGATCAGACGTGGATGTGTCACGTTTTGAAATGAACATTTGGGACCGTTTGTCTGCAGCACTCGTCACATCCGACGAGGATTGGGCGACCCTGCGCGGTTGAGGGTCCTCACCAGGCGCTGCACTGGCTCCCGTGGCTGCTGACAGACTGACAGTTGCTGTAGCGCTTCTTGACGATCATACTGATGTAGGCCTTCATGAGCTTGGCGATGTCCATGACCTGCAGAGGAGACGAGGAGCAACACCAAGGTCATTTCATCACCTGCATCCAAAGTACTCATCCATCTGACCAAGAATGCTCGTTTTTAGGGCTGGGGATCGATTCAAATGTCAAGAATCGATTCGATTCTTTGGTTTCCAGAATTGATTATCATGATTCGATTCGATATTAGCTTAGTGTTATTTAAAATGTTTTTTGAGCTGTTGCCTGAATTATATGACTGTAAAATAACTAGTGAAATAATAATTTCACAATAATTATTGTGAAATAACTAAGAAATAAATAACTCAAACAGGCCTTTCAATATCCATTTAAAGTGCAAAAAAGAAAGAAATTGCAACAGTTCATGCAGTAAACAAATCATTTTAGCTCATCTAATTTATTCTGTCACCACGCACACATATTGCCATGAAGCACCTGGCATTTTTCAGAAGTGTCATGACAAACTTTGTGTCCGACTACTGGGATTAAAGTTCACCTGGCGAAAATGATGAAAAAAAAAAAAAAAAGAAATAAAATCGATCTTTAGACATAATCGATTTTTAAGAATTAATATGAGAATCGATTTAGAATCGGAAAATCGATTTTATCAACACAGGCCTACTCGTTTTGAGAGAATATTTCTGGCGCGCCACCAACCATTTGTGTTTCGAAGAGCAGTTCTCGGTCCTCCACGGCGATCTTGTAGGCGTTGGGCAGCGGCGCTCCGAACGAGAGGATCTGCTCGTACGGGAAGACCTCCAGGGGCCACGGCTCCCCTCGTTTGTACACCGAGATGGCCTCTCGGCTGACGCCCAGCCACAGCTCGGTGGGGAACGCCCCGTCCTGACTCTGAAACGATGGGAAAAACAAAAGCTCGATTTATTGATTGGTATAACACACAAGTTTCTGCAGTTCCTCCAAGAACTTCAGCGAGGATAATCCCTCATGTGTAAAACAGTTGTACGTTAACGGGTGACATCTGCTGCAAGTCTGAAATGAAACATAGAGAAACGTAGGAAAACACACAACGGGCACACAAGCCTTTGGAATCTGCAAGAGAGAAAACAAACGAACAGGCAGAGACACAAACAGCAACCATTCCAGGTCTCTAAAACTGAATCAGTACAAGGCTACTGCGATTATTTGTCCCCCAGCTTGAGCTACTAATTTTTTTTACCTTTTCTGCATATATATTAATGGTTAATAACATGTTTGGTAAAATATATACGCATTTTAATCTTTTTTTCTTTTAAACACAAGGCTTTGGAATCTGCTCGAGAGGAAACAAACGAATAGAAACGGGAACATCCAGAGACACAAACAACAACCATTCCAGGTCTCTAAAACTGAATCAGTACTAGGCTACTGCGATTATCTGTCCCTTTTTTTTTTTTTTTTTTTACCTTGTATGCATATATTAATGGTTATTAACAAGTTTGGTAAAACCCAAAGCATATATATGCATTTTAATTTTCTTAATCTCTAATCTTTTTTTTTTTTAACACAAGGCTTTGGAATCTGCAAGAGAGAAAACAAACGAACAGACACGAGAACAGGCAGAGACACAAACAGCAACCATTCCAGGGGCCGGATTCACAAAACATTCTTAAGTTCAGTCTTAAGAAGAAAAAATAGAAGAAGTCATATTCTCCAAAAACGTTCTTAAGTATTTTCTCAACTTTCTTCTTAAGTTACTTCTTAAGAAAAAACTTAAGAATAAATGGTATTCTTGAAATAAAAGTTCTCAAATTTGTTCTTGACTTTTTTCTTAACTTTAAGACAACCTTGACCCGTCTTAAAATTTCTTCTGTGAAAAGGTAACACTTATATCACCTTTTTCAACACATTTTAGACAAGTTTAGACTAGTAGATCATAGTTTGAGGATATACTTTGTAATTAACTACCCAAAGAGCCTGTTAACTGTTTGTTAGCATGTTAGTTAGCGTGGTAGTTAATTATTATTAATTTTCCCCGATAGAATTTTTTTCAACACATTAATCTCATCCACCATAACCTTGAAAAGTTCCTGCATCTCTTTTTCTCCTTCTCCATGTTTAGTGAGTGACTGACGGTTAAACTACCCGTATAAATGTTGTTTGTTGGCGCGTGCAATGACATATTTTAAGAAGTTCTTAAGTAGGAAAAATAAGAATTCGTAAGAAATAACAGTTCTTAAGACGGTTCTTAAGAAAATATTGAGGAATTTCACTTAAGAACTTTCTTATGAACTTCTTAATTTTAGATCTTAAGACATTTCTTAAGATCGTTCTTAAGAACATATTGGTGAATCCGGCCCCAGGTCTCTAAAACTGAATCAGTCCTAGGCTACTGTGATTATCTGTCCCCCAGCTCGAGCTACTAAAGACTGATTTCCTCACCTCGACGTTGAACAGCGTGGACCCGTAGCCCTGCCACTCCTTGGCCAGCGCCATGTACTTGACCATGGCCTGCTCCTGGTTCATGCCCTGCAGCTTCCTCCACTTGTCCATCAGACTGGCCTTCACGGCCGCCGCCTCCTCCCTCATCCAGGCCTCCAGGCTGTTCTCCTCCTCCAGCTTCTGCCGGCTCAGCGAGCCGCTCCGGAAGCTCCGCCTCAGCGTCCCCTCCAGGAAGCTGGAGCGTTTCCTCTCGGCCGTCCCCGAGCGCTCGGCCACCGAGCCCGTGCCCGGGGCGAAGGTCTTGGCCGAGTTCTGCACCCGGGCCCGGAGTCGCGCCATGGGGAACACCAGGGACATTTCGGGGACGCTGGTCTGGGAGTTGTGGTCGCCCTGGAGGTACTGGAGTCTCAGGGCCGCCAGGAACTGGAGCGTCTCCTCAGGGGCCGGGTACTGACCCCGGATCACCGCTTCATGGGCCTGAAGAGGGTCGGAAATCTGGTTAGTGTCAAAGTTACTGTGCTCGGTTTCCAGTGGCTCTCCTGGTTCCCTCTTGTGTTAGACATAGGGCTGGGTATCGATTCAGAATCGATCATCAGGATTTGATTCGATATTGAATGAATACTTTATTACAGACTCAAAAGGTTCCATATGAAATACATAAAAATTACAGGTCACACATTAAATTACATGCAAACATCTGCTCCAATGTTTCCATAGTCCAGATGTGTACCTTGTATCACTCGGTTTGATGTTAGTGAGGGCAGTTATTAGACAATTTTCTGACTCAGAAAGAGCTGTGAGCTGTGTAAAGAGGTGTACAATAGGCTGATATTGATATTGATTCCGGTTAGTGTTATTAATGTTTTTTGAGCTATTGCATGAATTATATGACTGTGTAGTTCTGCAACATATTAATACTGGTATTATATTGTGATTCAACAGCAAGTATTATCAGCTAATGATGCTGTAAGGACCAATCACCTCCCAGAATGCTGATAGAACTGCTTTCAGAAACATTGTGGAGCAGAATTATCAAAAAGATCCAGGGCAGCAAACAGAGACGTATGAAAACATTTTTTAATTTTTGAGAATTAAGTTTTTAGCATTTTATGTAAATTTAAGAAGAACACTCACAGACTTCTGTAATAGGTGGAATCATTATTTTGTATTACAATACGATGCGCTCTCCCCCCGTGTTGCGTGAGTGAGGTCTGTTTACAACGCAGCTGGTTTGTATGAACGGACGCGAACGCAGGCTCAAACAGCAAGTATTTGCCCAGTACCTGGGAGTAAACAGTGGTTCTGTAGCTTCTGCACCCTTCGACATGTTTGTTTAGTTCATGAGGGAGATACTTTCTGTAACTATTCTGCCGAGGTTCTAAGCGGCTGAGTCATCACACTACAGGCCACCGATTGGTCAGGCGGTCGGCCAATCAGATGTCTGAGTCAGGATGTGACATCATTTCAAAAGCGACTCGTGGCTTCTTGTTCATTTTTCATATCAACTATATCAACTCATCCATGTTCTCTGTCTCTCTCGCCTTTACTTCTTCGTTTGTGTCGTACAATCGAGTACGTCACAGCAGCTTTGCTCCAACCTCCTACTTCTGATCTGGGTTGAAAAGAAATGAGGGCAAGGCGAGTCGAGCCGGGCTGAGTAGGTAGTAGTGTAAAAGCGCCAATAGTGATCCCTCGTGGAGCATTTTCTCCAAAGAAAAGTTCATTTAGTCCAAGAAAAAAAAAAAAAAATGTTTACACACATTTTTAAGCCTTTCAGGAGTCTTAAAAACCAGCGCTTTGTTAACGCTGCAGCTTCTCTTCTATGCCTTGTTCATTGTTTGATAGTTTCACACCACACGCATGTGTGAATTAAATAACTACAGGGATTAAAGTTCACTGGGCGAAAATGTAATTGTAAAAAAAAAAATCGATCTTTAGACATACAAATCAATTTTTAGGAATTAATATGACAATCGATTTAGAATCGGAAAATTGTTTTTTCAACACAGGCCTATTGGACACAACTATTGTGGTCTTGTAACAGTTGTAGATCTCAAGCATCTGCACGTTTTGGTGAGAAACGTCCCTGGTTCTGCATTCTCACCTGCTCGAACATGAAGGCGAACTCCACGCTGTCCCTGGGGACGTTGTCCGTGTCCAGGAAGCAGTACAGTTTGAAGTAAAACTTCCACCCGGTGCCGTTTTCATCGGGGAGCGCTGAGAGTCTGGAGAAGAGAGACCGGAGTTACCAGAGTTAACGGAGGCCCCGGGACGGACACTTGGGACGCACGTCAACGCCGCGGCACCTACTTCTCAAACTTGGCGAGCACGTCTGCCACCACGGTGCGGCTCTCGATGGCTTTCTCTGTGGCGTCGTTGTGTTCGAACAGGGCGAACATGTTCCTGCTGTCCTCCATGGCCAGACCGCGGATCAGCTTCTCCACCACCTGACGGCACAGACAAACGTTCACAGGCGGACCAACACCTAGCAAGACCTGCAGCCCAGGTTTTAGTTTAATCCTGGGCTGCTTTCCTGTAACCACCAGTAGACTTGGAGTCAACACCACCTAAACCGAGACCAAGATACTACCAAGACCAGAGAGGATCAAGACCAAAAGAAACCTGGTTATTTCCTGATCCTGCGTGATTGTATTCCATCATCCTGGTTTAGCTAGTTTCCATATGAGCTTGTATTCAACTGCAGCTCAATAACACAGAGAAGTGGATGATGATGTTGAACTCACTATAAATGTTTCCATCCATCAGCTGAGATCAGATATGTGTGGCGACTGCACTACCGCTATTTCTACACTATTGGAGGATTGACTCCAGTGCTTTTAAGGATTGACACGACTACTAACTAGTCCCAAAGTCCTCTAGCAGAATAACCAGCTCCAACACCCCCCTCCACCTCAGAAAAGGAATGGATAGTAAATGTTACTGATTTAAATTGGACTGAATTTGGAGATGAAACTAGTGCTGGGCGGTATACCGGTTCATACCGAATACCGGTGTTTATTTTTCTTATGATATTAATTTTTCATATACCGTAATACCGGTGAGTGTACAGTAGCGTACACAACGTTGGGAACGCCGCGCGGCGCTACATTCCGCCACGCAGCGGAACGTAGTGCCGCTGGACACTGTTTGTGAGGGGACTGTTTAGCAGTTGCATTGTTTACAGCGGACATATGTGGGTGAAGATGGCTGAAAACGAAAGTCCCACAACTGTTCCAGAACATGACACAGGGGAACTTGTTCCGAAAAGAGGAGACGTGTCGGCTGTGTGGAAATTCTTTGGCTTTAAAAAAAGACGACGTCCAACAAACAACAATCATCTGCAAGTGTTGTAAAGCTAAAGTTGTAGCCGCGGGAGGCAACACTAGCAACTTGCTCCACCACCTCAGCCGCAAACATGTGATAGAATATTAAGAATGCATGAAGCTGAGATCTGCGTCCACGTGTACAGGTAACACTAGAAGTGCGGGAGAAAAGTCAAGTCAGACAACACTTAAAGACGCCTTTGCTAGGGGGACTGCCTATGATAAAAAAGAGCAAACGGTGGATTGAGATTACAAACGCGATCACGGTCCACCTAACCAAAGACATGGTACCACTTAGTACCGTAGAAAAACACGGCTTCAGGAAGTTGCTCAAAACTCTGGATCCAAGATACGAGATACCGAGTCGAAAATATTTTAGCCAAACAGCAATCCCCAACTTATACGAAAAGCACAGAGCTAAGCTACAAGCAGACGTAGCTACCACTCCCCACTTCTCCGCAACGTTGTTTGCAAATTTTGATAAATAAAAGGGTTCTGTATTTTGACTACAACTGTCATGCATTCTGATTCCTTCACTTCATTAGAATCATAAGTGCTGCCACCTCATTGTAAACGGCATCATTTTGTGAGCCCATGCAAACCTGTATTTATACTAGTGTGGACATTAATGTTTTTCTACAATATTTCCTCCTCTTTTTTAAATATGAAAAGATTGAAATTCCATTATTTACCATTATAGTAATCAGATTACACCGTATATCAGCATCACTGAAATGGACCTGATGCTTAATCAATTACAATTAAGTACAGACACATGCAGATGCACCATTAAAATCATGTCTAAAATACAAATAGTTTCCAAAACTGTACATCAACAAGAGGAAGAACTACTGATCACCAGATTCTGTCACCTTGGTGTGGAACGGCATCTCAATGATCCGAGACCTGGAGAGACCCAGAGACCCGAGACAAGAAAGTGTTCTGGAGACCAAGACCGACCTGGAGAACTACCAGTCCAACCAGCAGCTGTGGTTCTGTCCACAGTAGGGACGTCACTAACGTCTCCAGAACCCACCTCTCCAGCCGTGGTGTGAGAGTTGATGGTGATCTTGCAGGATCCTCCTCCGTGGCAGTGGACCGTGGTGCTCATGTCCTGCCGGGCCACGATGGCGCGGATCTCCTCCTGCGACGGCACGTTCTCCCGGGCCCGGGTCTTCTTCAGGGCGTCCAGGGCGAACGCGGCGTACAGATCCATCTCAGAGCCGGGGGAGAGCTCTCGAGTCCTGCGGGAGAGACGACGCCTCCGTTCAGTCAGACATGTCTGAAAACCTCAGGTGTTACCAAGGAAACTGAGTTATGGCTTGTTAAAAAACAGCTGCAGACGAGAGATTAAATAGTCCGCTCAGCTGTGGCTTGTTATAAAACTAATGATTTCAACTGAAAACACATTAAAGCATGAATAACTGATTTAATATTTATGTTTTTTGGTAAAACTTGGTGTAAGTGAGATATTGCCCTTCGAGGTGTACATTAACATAAATACAGGACTGTCTCAGAAAATTTTAATATTGTGATTTTCTGTAATGCAATTACAAAAACAAAAATGTCATACATTCTGGATTCATTACAAATCAACTGAAATATTGCAAGCCTTTTATTATTTTAATATTGCTGATCATGGCTTACAGTTTAAGAAAACTCAAATATCTTATCTCAAAAAATTTGAATATTCTGGGAATCTTAATCTTAAACTGTAAACCATAATCAGCAATATTAAAATAATAAAAGGCTTGCAATATTTCAGTTGATTTGTAATGAATCCAGAATGTATGACATTTTTGTTTTTTTAAATTGCAGAAATTACAGAAAATAAAGAACTTTATCACAATATTCAAATTTTTTGAGACAGTCCTGTATATGGATATATGTTAATGGACGGCATTATCCCTTATATGTAACTAATTAACTAACGCACACTGCCTATCATATTAGTGCCATTTGCCCCATTGTTGTCCTTTTTTCTAAATGAGAATCAATAAGAGAATCGATAAAGAACTGAATTGTTGAGCAGAATCGAAAATGGAATTGGAATCATAAAAAATCGTGTCAATTCCCATCCCTCATCCTGAGCATTTCCCCCCATCGCTCACCTCTTGAGGTGGAAGCGCAGGTAGCGCAGGACGCCCCTGCTGGGGGCGAAGGTGCAGGACATGCAGGCCAGGATCTTCCAGCTGCAGAGGTTGGCGGGCGCGGCGGGTTGCGGCGGCCGCGCCGTCTGCTTCACCAGCTGGCAGTAGAGCTCGTCCCGCAGCGGCCGCAGCTCCTGGCCCGTCTGCAGGATGCCCTGGATGATGGGGACGGGGTCGGCCACGCCGTCCAGGTGCTGCAGGGAGCTGAACACGCGCAGGGCCTCGTCCTGCAGCGTGGTGTAGCTGCGGCTGCGGGGCGCTGCAACGGATCAGGGGGTTAGGCCTGAAGCTGCTGCTCGGCTCAGCTAAAACACTAAATAACATCCTACAAGAGGTTAATATTCATGCTGTATGATCATTTCAGATCCGCTGTTATTCCACGTCTCTTTCAGGCCACAAACGTCAAACAATTTTGATGACTGGGATGCAGAAGAGGAGAGAAAAGAAAATAGCCGAGCGGAGCTGAGTGGACTAGAATATCTCCTGTTGCTAAGTCGTATCTCAGGTCCGTCTTAGTTACTGGAGAATGAACACTGTGTCCGTTGCATAAGGACCTTATGGGACGGTAGTGATTGTTCCAGGTATTAGTCAGACCCTCAGGTTTTACTAAGGAAACTGAGTTATAGCTTGTTAAAAAACTTTGTAATTTACCAAGTTACAACGGCTGCAGACGAGAGATTAAATAGTCGCTCAGCTGTGGCTTGTTATAAAACTAATGATTTATACTGAAAACACAGCATTAATAACTGATTCAATATTTATGTTTTACCGTGGTATAAGCAGGATAATGCCCTTCGAGGTGTAAATTATCATAAACATATACATACATATACATTCCTAGCATAACTAGACTTATAATAAAAACAACAATAACAACACACATACATGTACACACCCAAAAGTACAAAGAGATTTTTACAACTTTGTTGTAGTTTTGGTTTTGTTTTTTTTAATTCTTTTTATTACATTTATTGGAAAGTGTTTTTTTTTTTTTTTTTATATAAATTGCGTAATTTGTTTTTGTTTTTTATTATTACGTTAATTGGAAATTATTACATTTATTGGAAAGTGTTTTTTTTATTATTACATTAATTGAAATTTGATTTCTTAGGAAAAAGGGACAGATAAAATAAGCTTAGTCTTCTTTCTGTTCCCTTTCATTCAAGGAAAGAGATTTGTTGTAATTTTATTGAACTGTTTTGTTTTTCTTTTAATGAATTAAATAAAGAATAAAAAGAAAAAATGATTACGAAACATTATCTGGCACTAACAGCTCCATCTCAAGAGCTTCAGTTCGGTCCGACTAAGGTGTAAACACGGCTTTTAAAACCTCTATCGGTCGGATTAAGGCGACAATTCCACTTTCTTAGTGCACGTAAAAATGCTGAGTGACACACGAGAGAGAACCTTGTTTCATGCGATGATATCTAGATTAAAAACGAAGCCCTGCATCCTTATCTCTCGCGTGCAAAGGTGTGTGTCTCACCGGTAGTGTTGTTTCTGTCAGCCTGTTTCTATTCTTGTTTTAGTTTAGTCTTTGGGTCAAGCAATCATTGCAGTTTTTAATCAGTTTTAGTGACATTCATTCTCCTTTTAGTCGTGTCAAGTTTCAGTCGACTAAAAGTCTGAGCATTTTAGTCTAGTTTTAGTGAAAGATTGTATTTAGCCAAACCCATTTTACAATTCAAACAAGGTTATCTTATTATTATATTATTGTTACCTTATAGACTCAAGAATACATTCATTCCAGATACAGAAGACTCTAATTTGAGTTTACAACATATTTATTTTTCCGCATTTCTCCCCATCTTTTTCTTTTTCAACGACACATTGGGTTTTCTTTTCCACGTCTATGTAGGAAAGTTTATCCAAAGATTGTTCTTCTTCTTCTTCAGCCCCAGAGCAGATCCCTGCGTTTCTCTCTGTAACTTTGTTTTTAATGTACGTGAACCTAGAGCTCTGCGTTAACGGCATCAGCCTCTAACTCTGCAGCTGCATCTTCTGGATCTGATTCCTGCTGCAGCGACTGGGATTGAGGACTAACGTCACCCAGCAGAACTAAACCAGAGGAACTACTGAAAACATGGACATTAAACCAGAGAAACTACTGAAAACATGGACATTAAACCAGAGAAACTACTGAAAACATGGACATTAAGGATCTTTGGTAGAACATTTCGTCTCGTTTTGGTTAATGAAAATGAAGACCGTTTTTATTTTGTAATCTACATTTTAGTCTGGTGTTTTTAGTTGTTGACGATATTGCATTATATATTTCATTATCGTTATCGTCACATGACCTTCTTTTTCGTTGCGTCTCGTTTTCCTGAAGTGATAAAGGTTCGTCGATGACGATATTTAGTCCTAATTTCCGTGGACTCACCGGTGAGGTGGATGTCTCCGTAGGGCAGCGGCAGCAGCGGCGAGTGCAGCGGGTGGTGGCTGTAGCGGAGGATGGGGTTCCTCTTGTAGATCTGCTCCACCACCTCCAGGTTCAGGCAGTTCTCCTGCAGACAGACGAGGAGAAGGACTTGTTTATCGTGGGAGGGGCTTTGAAATCAGCCACGGTGGAGATCTGGAGGCTGATTGGTTCCCGAGTGACTCGCCGCTTTACCAGAACCGGCCCGCGGAGGCCGACTGTTAATACCCGGCGAGTCATTCAGCAGCCAATGAGCTACCAGATCTCGGCTAAGTCCTGCCTCCTTGCTGTCCAGGATTCAGATTCTGGATTCTGTTGCTTCAAAGTACGACGACTGGAAATGGCCAGAATTCATGAAAAAAATATACTTTTTTTGTAGGGCTTTGTCTGATACAATAGACACATAAACGTCATTGCTGTAGGTCAAAGCATATTGTGGGTCTCGTCGAAAAACATAAAATAGGTGGCGCTATTGAGCCCATTCTTGTCGACCCATGCCCGTCGCCCATAAAATACGTAATTTTTCGCGACTCCTGATGCAAAATTTGGTGAGTTTTCGAAAATGTTAATTACCTTTTTGGAGGCCTTCATTTAGCAAAAGAATAATAATAATTAAAGCTGCAAGCAGCGATGAACGGGCCCTCCCGTGTGCAATTTTCACCAATAAAAGTCAAGGACTCACAACTAAGTACGACGACACCACTCATGACTCTTTATGTCAAACCATTCAAAAGTTATTGCAGAAAAAAGGAACTATCACATATCGACCAATCAGAAGAAGGGATGGGGCTAATTTGCACCAATTATTACCAATTAAGGACTCAAAACTGAGTCCGATGACACCGCCCACGAGTCTATGTCAAACCATTCAAAAGTTATGGCAGAAAGTAGGAACTATCAAATATAGACCAATCAGATGAAGGGGGAGGGCAAGCTTTTTGGCATCTATCGTCGCCACGGTAACGCTTTTGACTGAGAAAAGTAATGCCCATCCTTGCAGGATCAAACCATATTGTGGGGCTTGAGGCACGAAGTATTCTAGGGGGCGCTGTTGAGCCGTTAGGCCACGTCCATTAATGCAAACCATTAAATATCAAATTTTTTGCCAGGCCTGGCTTGCGTGCAAAATTTGGTGACTTTTGGGGCAAAAAGGCCCTCATTTAGTCGTTTTTTTTTGGTTTTTTGTTTTCTTCTTCCAAGGAAAACGAGAACGAAGGGCCTTCGCACACTCAGTGCTCGGGCCCTAAATGTTTTTTGTGGTATTGTTATAAATTTTGAACTTTCCGGCGGAAATAAAAACCTTCTATTTCAGTGTGTTCATACTTAGATTACTCAGTGCTAGTAGCAGTTACAGTGATTCTTCAGAGTGTTACCTTTCAAAAGAGACCAAAACCATCCATGTACTTCAAATGGTTCGACAAGAACAGCTTTCAATTTACTTTTGGTATGCCTCGGATAGACGTTTTATGCAAATTTTACAGGAATGGTAACAGGTTAAGGAACCGTTTTAAAGGTTTTGCCCTGATGCCCCTCAGATCGGAGCGTTGGCGGCTCCGGCGCTCACCCTGATGTCCTGGATCAGCTGCTGCGTCGGCGTGTCGATGGGAGCCTTGGTGTCGATGACGTTCTGGATGGAGTTGGCCCAGCGGGTCGCCTCATTCAGCAGCTTACAGTAGAGCCGGTACGAGTGTTTGCGGCCGTAGACGATCACGTTCCAGTACCCTGTTGGTAGAGAAGGCATCGTCAGAGCCTGGCGGATGGAGATCCCGCTGCAACTACGCTCCCTAAAACTGCTATATGCTGCAGCAGATCGCTCACCTGTCTCCTTGTAGAACTTCTCGTCCGGCTGCACCACCGAGCAGAGGCTGTTCAGCACCAGCGTGCCCAGCTTCAGCGCGTGGCGCTCCGAGCTCTTGTAGTAGTCCAGGGAATTGTGGGTAAGCAGGAACCAGCGCTTCTTGAGCTTCAGCGAGCCTTTGATGCTGTTCTTCATCTCTTTGTGCAGCCAGCCTGGAAACGAAGCACCGGAGGGTTAGCTTGAACCCTGACATAAACCGTTTAACCGTTTCTGAGCGACAGAGACTGAGCTACCACCTCGGATGATGAACTCCTGCCCGTCCACGCGCGTGTCTCCTTTGGAGCGCTGCAGCAGCGTGATCCAGTGGTGCATCTCCTCCGGCGTGTCGGCGTTGCAGTGCAGGACGCGGTTCGCCGTGATCATGACGAAGGAGTTCGGTCTGTGACACAAACGTTACCAGTGAGAGGGGAGACTGCTAAAACTGCTATATGCTGCAGCCACGCCCCCTAAAACTGCTATACGCTGCAGCTACGCTATGGAGCCAAATCAAGGCCAAAAGTTTTGCTAATTTGAAAATAAAATTTGAACCTGAAAATTATTTTTTACATTTTCAATTTTTTTTTTTCAGTTTCAGATCTTTTTTTTTTTTCAGTTTCAGATCTTTTTTTTTCAGTTTCAATTTTTTTTTTCAGTTTCAATTTTTTTTTTCAATTACAGACTTTTGGCCCCGAAACTGAAAAAAAATTTGAAACTGAAAAAAAAAAGCTCTGAAACTGAAAAAAAAGTGAAACTGAAAAAAAAAGATCTGAAACTGAAAAAAAGATTTTAAACTGAAATAAAAAGTTCTGAAACTGAAAAAAAGATCTGATACTGAAAAAAAAAAAAATTGAAACTGTAAAAAAAATGTTATTTTCAAATTAGCAAAACCTTTGGCCTTGATTTGCCTCCATACTACGCCCCCTAAAACTGCTCTAGGTGCAGCCACGCTCCTTACAACTGCTATACGGTGCAGCTAAGCTCCCTAAAACTGCACTTAGTAACACCAGCTGCAGATGTACTCCACTTCTGTAGTATTTTAACCAAAGCAGGCTGTCAACCTTTTGAAAAGAGAGTTTCACGTTTACTTAAAAGTCATTTTAAACTATATCAGAGGGAGGAATGGGCAAGCTGCTGGTTTGATTTATATGGTCCTTGGAAAAGAAAGTCTGTCTACGCGTGACGTGATGTTTGATGCAGGTCCTCACCTCTCCGGATTATCCGACGCACAGACCGAATCGATCATCCCCACGTCCAGCGTTCCCTGGGGAGGCGTGAGCAGAGATAAGGATGGACTCAGTAACAGCGTTCGGGGGGTTGATAATGAGTCTGACCTTTGCTGCTCCCTGGAAACTAATTACCACAAGTACACACCCAAGGACAAGAGCAGCAACACGGCTGCGTCCTTTCAGCTCAAAACAAAGGACCACAACAAACAATAAAAGGCATAAAAGACAAGAACTAAGGATTTCATGTAAATCACAAATTAGATCAGCCGAAACAGGAAGTAGACTGCTGCCAAAGGAGTCTTTAAGTGGTAGTTCCCTGTTTTTAACCGTTTATTTGCACATATTTTGAACATAATGAACTAAAGAGTGTGGATGGGGGTCTGGGGTCTCTGCATCTCCCAGTACTCACCACGGCATTCTGGGGATTGGCCTGCTCGTCGTGCATCTCCCTGATCTCCTGCTCCGTGGAGCCGTGGACCTGACTCAGCACGCTGAACCACTGGCTGTAACCATGGAGACGACACCATCATCATCATCATCATCATCATGACAAAGGTTACGGCAGCAGTGAACAAACGTATGATAACTGAGCGGCGCAGGGATTAGTTTATCCAGCTGAGATTTGTGGGAAAAGCAAATATGGTTTCTGCTGAGAAAAACTAATCTTTTCAGATATGGAGTAGCGTAAGTATGATGTACATGAAAAATACATGTTTCTGTGCTTTAATGGTTCAAAAGTTGGACTGTGAGAAAGTGCAGTGTTCTGGGTGTTGTGCAGGATACCGGAGGAGCGGCCCGTACCTGGCGTCCTCTGCAGACTCTGCGATCAGATGGTACGTCCTCTCCGGCATCACGATGTCGATTCCATTCTCCTTGCCGGTGTTGTCGATTATTTCTCTGCAGATATTCAGAAGAGAAATATTGATTCAATTCACTTCAATTTTATTTATATAGCGTCTATTGTTGTTTATTGAGATCCCCATTAGCTGCAGCAGAAACTGAAGCTATTCTTCCTGGGGTCTTAACAAAATAATGCAATACAAAAGAAAACAAATAGAGAGAAAAAAAAAATACAGAATAAGAGCAAGAAAAAAAAAAAAAAAAAAAAAAATATATATATATATATATATATATATATATATATATATACAAAATCAAGATATTTAAAAATCAAGACAAGAACAGAAACCAAGTCAACTATATCATCCACACATATACCTAATATATATATATATATATATATATATATATATATATATATATATATATATATATATATATATATATATATATATATATATATATATATATATATATATATATATATATATATATATATATATTTATATACCTATTATATAATACCCTATCATATCTAATATTCCAAGTCAATTCTATATTATATATATATATATATATATATATATATATATATATATATATATATATATATATATATATATATATATATAATATAATAATGTTTAAGTAGTATTCAGAATTGATTATTGTTAACAGAGTTTTACATGGGTAAATAATTCCATTCTTTCACTCCTCTAAACAGGACTGTACGTTTGATGGCATTAGATCTAACCTTAGGTATTGTAACATTTCCAACAGTTGCATGTCTAGTGTTGTGACAGTGATTTTCTGCACTAAAAGAGAGGTTTTTAAACAAATCATATGGCTTTTTTTAAAACAGATATGTTTCTTATCACAATCAACAGTGAGTATATGAGTCTGTCTTTGACCAATAACCAGTTGTGTTTCTTGTGCATTGAGATGATATTTGTCCTATTGTCGCACTTGAGATTAGTGCGGGCAGCTCTGTTTTGTATATATTGTAAAGCATTCAGCATTTCACCATTAGCACTGGACCAAACTGCTGGGCAATAGTCAAGGTTTGATAGTATAAGTGATTGAATAGCTGTATATTACAACAGAAGTTGTCTCTAGGCGCTTTCCAGAGACCCCAGAGACCTTTGAAAAAGTGTTTTTGTCCCCCCGCCTCCCAAGCTCTACACTTATCCCATTTTTGTATTGTATTGTTGGTCAATTCCTGAACATATGAAGGTCGATGTCTCCGAGTCGTCACATTCTATCCTAACGCCTCTACAGGAGGATACGGGGACACAATTATAACATCAGATGTTGCATGTTCAGTTCTGCAGCAGCCGCTCTCGGGCTCTTACTTGGCGTCGTGCATGTTCAGCACCCCCTTCATCTTCTCCTCGCTGTCGTTCTCGAAGTACATGAGCTTGCTCTGCCGCAGCACGAACCAGCGGCGCTTCCAGTTGCGGCGGGACAGCGTGGACGAGCCGCCGCCCTTCTTGTGCAGCCAGCCCTGCTTCAGGGCCTCCTGCTTGGCCCGGAACCACAGGAACGTCTCGTCCTTCAGGACGCACCAGCGCCGCTTCCACGTGTTGATCAGGCCGCCTGGAGACCAGAGACAGTAACAATAAGAAACTTTATTTATATAGCACCTCTCTTAACAAAGTTACAAAGTGCTTCCCAAGAACAATAAAATATATCAAGATAAAATGCCTGGATGCACGTTGCGGTTTCGGGCAGCATTAACAGATGGTTTATTCACATACTCCCCCATACAAATGCATAGGTTTTTGTTGCCATGGTAACAAGCCCCTTAGGATAGAATGGGACAATTTGGCTTCAATATCTCAAATCTCAATAACAGCCTAATGAAACCTGAGTATGTTGTAGTCCACATCGTTTTGAGTCTTTTAACGTTGGATCGATGTCTCTGCGATATCGTGTTGCCGAGCAACAAGCGTCCAAATTTCTGTTCAGCATCAAAATTACAATAGTTAAATATCTCAAAAAGCGTAATAGCTAGTAGGATGAGACTAAAATATGTTATAGTACAAAGCGTCCCGGGTTTGTCAATGTTGTAATGATGTCTGTACACTGTTGCCTAGCAACAAGCGTCCAAAATAAAATTGACATTTTTTAAAAATTGAAAGTTTAATATTGCAAAAAACTGTAATAACTGGCATAATGAGGTTGTACGGTCCTTTAGTGCCAATCGGGCCGAGTGTTTGAATGATATCTCCACAATAAAGTTCGGCCGAGCAATAAGCCATTTTTTTTTGCTTTTTGATATCTAGCGTTGCCACGGTAACACTTTTGACTGAGAAAAGTAATGCCCATAATGAGGCACAATGTATGCCATGCATGGGTGCACGTTGCTGTTCGGGCCGCATTAACGGACGAAAAAGCGTGCCGAATAATAATAAGTGGAAGAAAAGGTAGAAAAGGTTTACTAATACTACTAATATATCGCCTGCATTTTCTTTTTTTGCGTTTCTGTTTTGGGGGATTTTTTTCTTCTATATCAAAGCGGGGTCATGACCATAATAACAATATTCACACCACAATAAAAGCTTCTCTAAAAAGGAATGTCTTTAGTAAAGATTTGAATGTAAGACAACCCCCACTTTTTCAGTCTTATTTCAATGCAAAAAAAACCCAGTCTTATATTCGGGCTAATATGGTAAATGGAGAATAATAATGGCTCCAAAATTGACCCTTGAGGAACACCATGACAAGGGATTTCCAGAAGCCTGGGACGAACCTTTGATGCAGAGGAAGCTGTGGAAGTACGGGAGCGTGACGCAGCTGTAGACGGAGTCCCGGCGGTACGACAGCTCGTCGTCGGTGTCGAACCTGTCGAAGTCGTCCTCGCTGTCCTCAAACTAGAGCCGGAGCAACAGAAGAGACACCTGAGGGTCAGCGGATGATAGTAAAGACTCAAAGTACTGCTAAAGGAGCCGGGGACGGGACTGACCGAGGACTGGGCCCCCTCGGAGCTGAAGCGGTACGCGCCCGAGCTGTTGTAGGTGCCCACCGAGCCGCGGTAGTCGGGGGACCACTGCCCGCTGCGGGGGTTGGAGAAGGCCATGCTGCCGCTGGAGACGATGGCGCCCTCGTCGTAGTCGTCCTGGTCGTAGTCCGAGTCCTCGTCCGGCGGGATGAGCTCCACCAGGTCGTCGGACGGCGCCTCCGACGAGGCCTGCGGGTAGGCGGAGTCTCCGCTGGACGAGGCGCTGTGGCAGGCCGGCGGCGCGGCCGCCGAGGTGGTGGGCGGGGTCACGCCGTCGTTGGCGTACGGGTCTTCCTCGGAGGAGTCGTCGCTGGTCCGGATGCCGCTGGTGCGCTGGCCGTCCGAGTGTCCGTGTTCGCTGGTGGGCGGCGAGTCCTTGAAGGCCTCGTCGTCGGCCCCGAAGCCTTCGTCCACCTCCTCCTCCTCGCCGCTGCCCCGCCGCCGTCGCCCATCCTCCTTCCCCTCGTCCTCCCCGACGCCCAGCGAGCTCTCAATGTTCCTCACGCACTCGTCGATCTCGTCGAAGTTGAGCGAGTCGAGGAACTGCTGCGCGGCGCGGCAGGCCTCGTCCTCCAGCCGCCGCAGCTCCTGGTCGCGCAGGCGCTGCAGGCGGTTCAGCGACGCCTCCGTCAGGGTCAGCTCCTGCCGCTCCTTCTGCCGCTGCAGCGACTGGATCTCCCGCTCCAGCCGCAGGATCTCCTCCACCTGCGACGCCTCGTGGGGGCGGATCGCCTCCTCCTCCTCGGACGGCTCCTCGGAGGCCGCCGCCGCCGCCGACCCCGGCTCCTCCGAGGGTTCAGCCGCCGCCGCTGCTGCTGCCTGGAGCTGAGACTCAGCCAGGACCAGGGAGGCCAGCTCCTCAGCCCGCTGCAGCTCCTCCAGCCTCCTGGCTTCCTCGGCCTGGAAACAGAAACACAGAGAGATGATGTGATGGAAGTCAGTTTTGGAGTTTGGGAGATTGTTTTTTGTCCTGAAATCTTGATGAAAAGCTCCTTGAATGGAACATTTCTGGAGACGCCCGTCACCTCAGATGCTTTCGGGTATAAATACTAGACTTCTAATTCTCAAGACCATTTTTTTGTGGTCTTGTCTCGGTCTCTCCAGGTCTTAGACTCGGATCATTGAGATGCCGTTCCACACCGAGGTGACAGAATCTGGTATCAGCAGTTCTTCCTCTTGTTAATGTACAGTTTTGTAAACTATTTGTATTTTGCGTTTGATTTAACGTTTCGTTGCATCTGCATGTGTCTGTATTTAATTACAGTTTTGTGTTTATAAACATTAATTACAGCTTTGTTTGGATAAATCTATGAATAATATTTGCATATCGTTGTGATTGATTAAGCATCAGGTCATGTAATTTCAATCTTTAATATTTAAAATTCAGGTTTCATCTCCAAATTCAGTCCAATTTAAATCAGTAACATTTACTATTCATTCCTTTCCTGAGGTGGAGGGGGGTGTTGGAGCTGGTTATTCTGCTAGAGGACTTTGGGACTAGTTAGTAGTCGTGTCAATCCTTAAAAGCACTGGAGTCAATCCTCCAATAGTGTAGAAATAGCGGTAGTGCAGTCGCCACACATATCTGATCTCAGCTGATGGATGGAAACATTTATAGTGAGTTCAACATCATCATCCACTTCTCTGTGTTATTGAGCTGCAGTTGAAAACAAGCTCATATGGAAACTAGCTGAACCAGGATGGAGATGATGGAATACAATCACGCAGGATCAGGACATTACTGGGTTTGTTTTTGGTCTTGGTCTTGAGCTGAACTAGTCTTGGTCTTGATATTCTCTGGTCTTGGTCTCGGTTTAGGGGCTCTTGACTACAAGTCTAATAAATACTGTCTTACTACGTACCTCTCTGACGAGCTGCTCGGCCTCCAGACGCCGTTTCTCTCTGCAAACAGACAAGCACAGGTCAGGTCAGCCGCTGGAGGTCAGGGAGCCGCCGGAGGTCAGGGCCACGTGGGCCTCGTTGTGAAAGAGTTCCCCACCTCTCCGTCTCCTCCTCCTCCCTCCGCCGCCGCTCCTCCAGCAGCCGGCCGTAGGCCCGGCGGGCCAGGCGGCCGCGCTGCCGCCTCTGGAAGGTGAGCGCCGCCCAGCGCAGCAGCAGGAACCTCCTCCTCCAGTAGAAGGCCCGGTAGTTCTTCTGGATGACCACGATGCACTGCAGCAGCCGCCGGTACTGCTTCCTGTGGGTGCAGAGCGTTACGCTGGAGTCACACTGAAAGCGCCACAGGCGTCACAGGATGCCATTCATTGTCTATGAAAGCGCTGCGAGAGGCGTCAGAGGCAGTACTCGAGTTGTAAAATAAAATCAGGGGGGATGGTGGATTTTATCACATGGGGACAGATAATTTGTGCTGATTACAAATAATATAATATATTACAAATAATAGCAGTGACCAAAACACCTGCAGAAATACTGCAGGAATGACATAGCAGCAGTTAAATGCAGCCTTCTGTAAGCTTTAAATATCCACTGGGCTTACATCAAATACATCAAAACACAACAATAAAAAACACTTTTCTGAACTTATCAATATGACTCTGTCCTTCACAGGATAAGTAAAATGGATCACTGCAAAAACTCAAATCTTAACAAGAATATTTGTCTTATTTCTAGTTAAAATGTCTCATTTTAATAAAAACATCTCATTACACTTAAAACAAGACTCATCACTGGAAAAAACAACAATTTTCACCTGTTTCAAGTAGATTTTCTCTTAAAATTAGTACAAAAATCTGCCAGTGGAACAAGATTTTTTTGCTTGTAATGAGAAGATAAATCTTGTCCCACTGGCAGATTTTTCTACTTATTTCAAGTGAAAATGTACTTGAAACAGGTGAAAATTGTCAAATAAGTAATTTTTTTGGTGTTATAATGTTGAAATAGCAGTAAAACCACATTCATTGATGAAATGACATAAGGGATGGAAAGGAGGGATGGCAGTTTTACAGGGGGGATGTTTGGACTGTTTTTATTTCAGGGGGGGATGCCATCCCCCCTCATCCCCCCTCAACTCCAGTACTGGTCGGAGGCGTCTAGAGCGTCAATTTGAAGTTGAAAAATCTCAACTTTATGCAAATGAGCAGCGGCGACGCCGAGGCAGCGTCCAATCCCCGGATTCCCAAAGCAAGAAGCCTCAATGCAGATTGTACTTTCATGTACACACAAACATACACTCATTCACATGCACACATGAGCAGAGCTGTGCACTAACACACTTATTTTATCAGGAATTAATATATTTAATCCAGCAAACTGACATTTTTGCTGATTTGACTGCCGTTTTTACCTGAACTAAATGTTTCTACCTGAACTAAATGTTTGTACCTGAACTAAATGTTTGTACCTGAACTAAATGTTTTTACCTGAACTAAATGTTTCTACCTGAACTAAATGTTTGTACCTGAACTAAATGTTTGTACCTGAACTGCTCATGTGAAACACGTAACTGATGGTTGAGGAGCTGGATGGTCTGAACGATTTTATTTGCTACATCGATCCAACACAAAATAATGAATCTAACTCACTGTTATTTATGCAGAAATAACGTTCGGCGGCGCGAGCCCTACCTGGCCATGTAGCCGACCACGTGAGCCTGGATGATCATGGCGGCCTTCAGCACCTCCAGCTCCCTCTGCTTCTCCAGCCGGTGCTCCAGCGGCTCCCGGAGGAAAACCTGAGGAGGAGGAGAGGAACGAGGAGGGTGTGAAGGAGGATGCATCACCTTCTTATCAGAAAATACAATATGTAGAGTATAATTCCATACCATATTTAGAGTATTGATTAAATAAAACACCAAGTATAACACTTTATATCTACAATAGTTTGAAAATCAACATAACGGAGGAAGAACTGAGGCGGAGGAGAGGAAGGAGGGAGGATGTGAAGAAGGATGCATCACCTTTTTATCAGTAAAAGACTTCATAAAATACAACATGTATAGTATAATTTTATATCATATTTAGAGAATTAATTAAATTAAACACCGAGTACAACACTTATAACTAAAATCGTTTGAAAATCCATCCCAGGTTCCGAGATTGGCAGCTATCTGGCTGGATGATTTGGGTGTGGCAAATAAAATAATTTCTGTTTTATCATCGTTTAATTTGAGAAAGTTTTGGGATGTCCAGGAATTGATCTGGGAAAGACAGGCGGTGAGTTTGGTGAGACTGCTCTGATCGGTGGCTCTTAATGGAACATAGAACTGAGTGTCGTCGGCATAACAATAGTAGGAGAGGAAGGAGGGAGGACGTGAAGAAGGATGCATCACCTTTTTATCAGAAACAGCCTTTTAAAATCATAAAATACCATATGTATAGTATAATTCTATACCATATTTAGAGTATTAATTTAATAAAACACCAAGTATAACACTTTATATCTCCAATCGTTTGAAAATCCACCCATTCACGGGTCAGAAACGGTCTCTTTGCAGCAAGTTTTAAAAGGTTTAACAGACTAATAAGTGTTGAATCCAACAGGACTCGTGTTAAATGTCTGATCGTAACCTTTAAGGACCCGGAGATAACGTTTTCTCAGATATTTCCCTCCTCTGTAACCTCTGCCCACCCTTTCTGGAGACTTCGGGGGGTTATTTTTCTCTTTTCTTTTCAACGCTCCTCTTTATCGTTTGTTTTCTACATTTGACTTTGTGCTAAACTAACAAAGTCAAAGTATTCTCCAGGGAGATGTGCATGAAGCACCGGGCCCGGCGTTGTTCCGACTGCTAAAAGACCCATTTTTGCAGCGTGACTGTGTTTTATTTTGACGGGGGGGGCTTTGAATACAAATGAATGTTATGCATTGGATAAAACAACCATAGATACTCTCATCCTGGACACGTTTAGCTCCGGGCGCCTCGGCGCATCCTTTACACCCGCCCTCCTACGGAGACGTTATGAATAAAAGATTTACAGGCAAAGTGAAATAAAATGAATAACAAGAGACGGACTGGTCCTTTTTTATTTATTTTTTTATCACCCCACCACTGAACAAAGCAGCAGCCAGGAATCAGGGCCAGGTCCTCCTCTCCTTCACGCCTCAGAAGGTTTCTCCGGGTGAAAACACCGTCTTATAGACCCCCCCCCCATCGATGGAGGGACGGGGCCTCCGGGGGCCGCCGGGTTAATCCAGTCAGGGAGGAGGGAGATGAGAGACGGGGGGGAAACATCACGGTGCTACGAGGTGCAGGAATACAGGTCGTGTGTCTCCGGATGAATGAAGCGTTCATCCAGAGTTGCAAACTCGTTAGCGTGACTTGAATGTCAATTACAAGCAGGTTAATTAACAAGGAAACAGGAAGCATCAGAAGGGGCTGACGGCTCCAGAACCAATGCCGCCCCTTGACCGCATTCGGTCGTAGGGTACGGCGTGCGTCGCCGCGTAACCTACGCCGTAGGCTCTGCGTTGGTGTAACGCGGAACCATAAATCAGCCTTTATTCTGGCGAGGTTTGAAAAAGACTTCACAACAACGGGCAAACGAGTGATTATGTACATTCACTGAGTGAATATTATAAAAGTAAAATATATATTTCTCGCTAAAAATGTCATCAAAACGCATTTTTATGCAGAAACTAACTCAAAATATTGATTTTATTCACTAAAAAATAAGAAATGTCCGCCATGTTTTTTTTTTTATTCAGTCCGCAAATGACGACGAAAAGCATTCTGGGAAATTTTTCTGTCACTAGTTCAGCTAGTGAGGATTGGAAAACACTCGATCCGTAGGGACAGATTCATAATCACTACACTACTTTTCTCCACTCCCCCTAGGTGGAAAGAGGAATTGGGACACCACTACCCTCACAGGAACGCGCAACATTTAGGGGTAGGGATGAAAACTAGGGTGATAGTATTGGGACAGGGCCTAAATGACGTGGCTCCTCTCAGCACCCGAGCTGTGGAAAAACAAACCGGTTCTCTTTTGAACCAGGACCAGCCCTGGAACCGGTTTGGTGGAAAAGCGGTGTTGGAGATTCCTGCCTATGAGGTCACAGAACCACATGTTCTTTTCTCATGAACTTGGACTCAAAGGAAAACCTCATTCTTCACATAAAATGTTACACACACACAGTAAGAAATATGTAAACATAAACCGAGACCCGTCGTCATCTCTTCTTAGACATCTGCCTCCCCGATGTACGAGCTGCTAATCCCTGCTAATCATTAATATGCTAATTAAAGCCTCGCTGCTTTCTCATTTCCAAGCGTTCGGGGCCTCCGGTGGGGGGGCAGAGGTCAGGCCCGTGGAGCCGGCAGAACTCAGCTTCACTACCAGCAAATTAACTTCTAAGCTGCTAAGCCGTCCCCACAGAAGAAAGGAAAACTCCGGGACAATAGTTGGGACATATGTCGACTGAGAGGAGCCGCGAGTTTCTCTCCTATGACTCACGATGGAAAACATTTCATCTCCGTCACGGAGGTCCGTGTTTGTAGCCCAGGGATTAAAGCAAAAAAAATATTTTTGACTGAAAAAAATTTTTCAGGCCAGTTCATATTCTCCCTCCATCTATGCACTGCACCTATTGTGAAAACAGGTTTTTTCTTGCTTTAACATGTATAAAGTGGTCTCCCCTCAGTCTGCCAACTCAGAGAAGGAAGAAAGCAACCAAATTCTGCAGTGTCTGTATGGATGAGCCGTCCAGTGTTATGTGGATCTACGAGCCAATAAGATTCTGCTCCCCAAAGTTACGGAACTTTGGGGAGCAGATTTACATCGGTTGGTCTCCGATGCGTGAAACCACGCCCACTACTAACTCTGCCGGCCGGAGCTTCCTCCATTTATTTGTTTTCATAATTTTGGTGATTATGGCTCACAGTTTATGAAAACCCCAAATAAAAAAATCTCAAAAAAATTGAATATTTAATGAAATCAATAAACAGTTCAACCATCAAAATGATAACAAATAAAGGCTTAGGATATCTTGCTTTGCATGTATTGAGACTATGTAATATATTAGTTTCACCTTTTAATTGAATTATTGAAATAAATTAACTTTTAGACCATATTCTAATGTTCTGACCTTCACCTGTAGCCAGTACTCGAGTTGTAACAAAAAAATCAGGGGGGTGGTGGATTTTATCATATGGGGACAGATAATTTTATGCTGATTACAATAAATATACAGGCATCAGAATGGCTTGTCCTAAAAAAAGAGGAAAATTCTCGACGCGGACGAGTGAGGGCGCAACGTGCCCGAACCCTCTAGGGGGTCCGGGGGCATGCTCCCCCGGAAAAATTTGAAAAATAGACTCAAAATGGTGCATTCTGGTGGTCTCAAAGCTCCATAATCACATCTTTTATCAATGCAAGAATACACACAAAAAAAATCTGAATTTTTGCAAAGAATGATGCATTTTGATAACATAACACGCATTCATCATCATGGGTAATTCTTCATGCATGAATAAATCTTGAAATCAAGATAATTATATCTTAAACTTCTACAATGGCCAGAATCCCCCTTTCACACCTAAATTAAATGACAAAACGACAAAAGACAAGCAGCTCCTTGTCTTTCAGAACTGTGGTGTGGAACTCCGAACAGATCTGCTCAAAGTTCAGTGATGAGGAGCTCCACTGAACTATTTGTTATAATTTTGATTATTTAATTCTTTATTGATTTCATAAAATATTCAAATTTTTTGAGATTTTTTATTTGGGGTTTTCATAAGCTGTGGGCCAGAATCATTAAAATTATTACAAATAAAGGCTTGAAATATCTCACTTTGCATGTAGTGGGAAATAATATATTTGTTTCACCTTTAGTTGAATTTACTGAAACTAAGTTTAGCAATATATTGTAATTTTCTGTCGATTTGTCGATTGTCGATTTGACGCGGAACCATAAATGTGGCTTAACGAGGCAACGGAGCGCAAACGCAACTTTTAATTCCCAATTACATAACAATTCCGTATTTCAAGGGGCGGTGAAGCCCATACTCATCTCTACACAGCCTACCTGCAACACCCGCTGCAAAAATTTATTTTAAACTGAGCTGCCGGCTCCTCTTCATTTCTGCTGCTGCCGCGTCCTGGCTGTCTGTCTGTGAAGGCTGATTTATGGTCCTGCGTTAAATCGACGCAGAACCTACGCCGTAACCCTACTTTTTTATTTATTTTTCCCCCCGTTCCGCGGACACCGCGGACATTTTTTGCTGAGACCAAAATCCGCGGAATTCCGCGGATCCGCGGAAGAATCTGATGCCTGAATATAATATATTACAAATAATAGCAGTGACCAAAACACCTGCAGAAATACTGCAGGAATGACATAGCAGCAGTTAAATGCAGCCTTCTGTAAGCTTTAAATATCCACTGGGCTTACATCAAATACATCAAAACACAACAATAAAAAACACTTTTCTGAACTTATCAATATGACTCTGTCCTTCACAGGATAAGTAAAATGGATCACTGCAAAAACTCACAATCTTAACAGGAATATTTGTCTCATTTCTCGTTAAAATGTCTCATTTTAGTAAAGAAAATCTCATTACTCATCACTGGAAAAAACAAAAATTTTCACCTGTTTCAAGTAGATTTTCACTTGAAATAAGTTGAAAAAACAAGATTTTTTTGCTTGTAATAAGAAGAAATCTTGTCCCACTGACAGATGTTTCTACTCTACTTTCTACTGATCCAACACGCCCCCCTCTGTTCCTGATTGGCTAATACCAAGGCTCTGGCTCGCTTAATTGGTTTACAAAAGCGCCAGTTTAATGCCTAAAGGCTGATTTATGGTTCAGGGTTACTCCAACGCAGAGCCTACGGCGTAGGTTACGCGGCGACGCGCAACGTACGGTGCGCCACGCCGCGTAACCTACGCCGTAGGCTCTGCGTCGATTTAACGCAGAACCATAATTCAGGTTTAACATGATAACGCACGTGCACATGTTTTTTTGTTCTTTTCTTTTCTTTTTTTTCCCCTAATTTTCGAATTGACGGAAATCCGTCTAGAGACGGAGAACTTTAATCCGTGTTGTAGCCTCCAACGATACTTTGGGTTATTCAGGTCAGCTGGGCCGTGGTACCACTGGATGGAGTCGGTCAGAACCACAAGGTCACCACATCCATCCCCGGCCCCGTCGTTTCTGCTCAAATGTCCCCGGGCGGGACACTGCAGCCCTGATTGTCCCACTTTCCCAGACTCATAGTGTCAGTCCCATCAACCAAATCAATAAACATCAGGTTGAAACAAATAACGTCACACTGGAAACTAAAACATAAAAACGTGACCTAGGAACAACTGAAATGTGTGATGTGTAAACCTCCGACCTCCGGGGGCAGTATTACCATCTGCTTCAGTGACCCGGCATCTAAACAGTGATACAGGATGAAACCACTCGGACCAGAGTCCAGATCTCAACACATTGATGCCCCTTTTCCACCAAACCGGTTCCAGGGCTGGTTCTGGTTTTGGGCCAGTGCCGAGTTTGGAACTGGGCTTTCTGTTTCCACTGACAAAGAACTGGCTCCGGGCCAGAAGAACCGCTTCCAAGGTAGCAGCAACTCTTTGCTGGTCTAAATCAGGGGTCGGCAACCCAAAATGTTGAAAGAGCCGTATTGGACCAAAAACACAAAAAACAAATATGTCTGGAGCCACAAAAAATGAAAAGTCTTGTATCAGCCTTAAGGCTGAGTTATGGTTCTGCGTCAAAACTGCGCCGTGCCTACGGCGTCTGGTTTTCGTCCACGCAGACCACACGCCGTCACCTGCGCCGTCACTGACGTGCACCTCCCGAAAATTGTAACTACGCGTCGAGGCGACGCAGACCACACGCAGACGGAGAGGGCTGTGATTGGTTCACTTGGAAGCAACGCATTTCCGGTTTCCGGTTTGAATCAGTGGTGAACTTTCAGGGCTCTTTTCTTCGTTTATATGTGATTTTTTTTGTTTTGGTTTTTTTGCACAATAGTTGTCCTTATTTCTTTGATTTACTGTGACCGGAAAAAGTCGGATAAACCATTCAGAAAAATATCGCTAACTAGCGGCCGCGGGGGGTACTGCACCGCAGTGAAATGGAGTGACAGAGAAGTCCGAAGGGTTCACGACGGCGTCACGGCTGCGGCGTGTGCTCTGCGTTGGTGTGACGCAGAACCATAATTCAGGCTTTAGAATGAAGACAACACATGCTGCATGTTTCTACAGTATATTAGTTAGAACTGGGGGAAGATTTATTTTTTCATTATGCACTTTGAGAGAAAAGTTGAAATGTCGAGTAAAAAGTCGAAATGTTGAGAAAAAAGATTAAAAAGGGGAGGAAAAAGGAAGGAAAAAAAGAGAAAAAAGGAAAAAAAGAAGAGAAAAAAGGAAAAAGAAGAAAAAAAGAAAAAAGGAAAAAAAGAAAAAAAGAGAAAAAAAGGTCAAACATTTTTGAAAAAGCTCCAGAAGCCACTAGGGCGGCTCTAGAGCCGCATGCGGCTCTAGAGCCGCGGGTTGACGACCCCTGGTCTAGAGGAAAGAACCGCTTACGTAAGCGGAGGGGGTGGAGTTATTAAGACCAACAGCAATAGCAAGACTGGGAGACGGAGACATTTTCAAATAAGCGACGAATTAATCTGGAGAATAAATGTTATTGTTCAGGCGTCACATCAGGTTCTGGTGCTGCTGTTGGTTCTGGAAAAACTAAAGAGAATAAGGGCCATGCAGGAGAAAAAATATTTGAGAGGGGAAGATTTTTTTTAATGTTTAATTAATGTTGAGAAAAAGGGGAAATGTCGAGATTAATGTTGAAATACAATTTCAATAATAATGTCAAAATTTCACGTTTTTTCTCAACATTGCAACTTTATTCACGAAATTTTGACTTTTTTCCTCAACATTTAAACCTTTTTCTCGAAATTTCGACTTTTTTCCTCCAAGTGCATAATGAAAAAAACATCCTCCTCTAAAATATGATTGCCTGGCCCTAACACCACACAGCTATCCGCTCCTGCAGCCTCCCAGCCGTCATTTCCCCGGTGGACTCTCACACCTGATTCCACGCTCCAGCTGCTGCTGGACCTCCATTATTCCCATTATTCCCCCACATGCACATAAACGCGCCTGCAGCCACCGAGGCAGGAGCTCGGCGGCGCTCTAGTCGAGCTGGGAGACGTGTGAAGGCGGGGGGGTCATTCCCCTGCTTCCAAACAAGCGTGGATCCAATCAAATCCCGGGTTCGCGGGGGGAATACAGATGAGCCGGCGCCGGCCGGGGCGGATAGCACGGCGGGCCGCGGGACAGAGTCAATTATACCGCAGGAAACTCACCGCCAGGGACGCGTTTACTGCTGATGGACCGGAAATGCTAATCAGTGAGGAAAGAGAGGAGTCTGGGAGGATTCCTACATTCAGCACATTTCCTAAAACTGCCCGAGGAGGTTCTGTAGGAACCACTGAAAGTTTCCTCCATGAATTCAGCCTCAGTGTCCTCATGCTGGACGTTTGGTTGCCTTTTTGTCTCAAACAGAACCTTTTATATTACTGTTCAGTTGTTTTGGTCTAGTTCATCAAACAGTCTTCTAAAAAAACTACAAGTGGCTCAAAACAAAGCTGCAAGATTGTTCTGAGTGTTGCAGAAATGCATGAATATCTACTAATGTATCTACATATTTCCATAGATTTATTAACACTCAGACTCCTACATTTCTCTATAATATTATAACTTATTATTCAAATATTCATTCCTATAACACTCGAGGGGCTAATATTGGTGGGATTATGTTCCCCTCACCTAAATCTGACTCTATGAAGAGGACAGGACTTTATAGATCAGTTGCATATTGGAAAACCCCACTGGTGAGATTCCTGACATCAAAAGAGGCTGATTTGAAATGAAGACTACCGTAATAATGTATTTTTTTTATCACCTTTATTTTGATTTATTGGAAAGTGTTTTTTTTTTTTTTTTTAATTGCGTAATTTGTCATTTTGTTTTTTTTTATTATTACATTAATTGAAATTTGAAAGGGAAAAAGGAACAGATAAAATAAGCGTAGTCTTCTTTCTGTTACCTTTCATTCAAGGAAAGAGATTTGTTGTAATTATATTGAACCGTTTTGTTTTTCTTTTAATGAATGAAATAAAGAATAAAATAAAAAAAAAACATCATATAGCGTATCTGATTGAGTGAGATCAATACATCAAATTATATATGATTTGTATGATGTTTTTCTTTATTTCTTAAATGTAATTTTATTTAAATTTCTTTTAATGTACTTTATGAATTGAGATTGTATGTTTAGTATTTTATTGTCTGGTCCCCAGGAAGACTACTGTAGCTTTCGTTTTGGCGTCAGCTAATGGGGATCCTTTTAAATGAACAAATAAACTAATAAACAGAACCGGACAGACCTGGGATCGGCTCACAAACCCCTCTGTTTACAGCTGGAGTTAAACTTCTCAAGTACAAGTATAAAGCTCGGGTACGAGAGGCGAGTGCTCACCTTGGTCCTGCCCAGCTGCCAGTCGGCCCCGCTGCTGTCGTACAGCTGCAGCAGCTGCACGCAGCGGCCCCGGGGCTCGTCGGGCCCCAGCACGCCCCGCATCAGCACCTTGTACCTGCAGGGGAGGAGAGAGGACAGTTTTAATCCTGCCGGAGCAAAGAAAGATCCACGTTCGTTTGTCTGGTGCAGAGCCGGCCCAAGGCATAAGCAAACTAAGCGACTGCTTAGGGCCCAGTGACCACTAGGGGGCCCCCCAAGAGTAAAAAATAAAAAATAATAATCATTTTTTAATGTGTGAGTGATGATTCATACATTATCAAAGGTATACATTATTGTACAAAAACTACTAGGCCTACACTGTAGATGACACTCAGTATCACACTTAGTACTACATCACTTTAAATATAAGTGTAAATCAACCCCAGGCCGCTCTTGTAGCTGAATTTGCTCCATTTCAGATTAAAAACCATAGATGGGTAAAAACCTGCCGGGCTGAAAATAGGATGATGGAAACAAAACTGCTGCAACTGTGCAGCTCTTTGACCTTTTATCTGTTGCTTCTCTGTGTGGCCAGTAGCTGCTGACTTTGATCAATATTAATTGAAAGATTTTTCTGCAAGTTTGTTAATCTGTTGTTGCTTCCATGGTCTTAATCCCTGTGGATTACAATCTAACTACAACAAAAAGTTCTTACGTCTAGTTTTACAAGTGTATTTGTAATGACAGGGAAGAACATGAAATAAGTTTATAGTGGGTGATTGATCAATAATCAGTATTATTGGCAGTAATAGGGCCCCGAAATCACATTTTCCTTAGGGCCTCATGAAAGCTTGGGCCGGCCCTGGTCTGGTGCACCAGAACAAAACCAGAAAAAGAATCAAATGTTAATACAAGCTTTATTATATTATTAATATAAGCTTTATTATATCATATACCGGCAGTCTCCAATCTTTATGTTATGTTTATATAATAATTGCTCGGGGGTTTATGTTCTGGTCTCTGGAAAGATCCTAGAGACAACTTCTGTTGTAATAGACGCTATATAAATAACATTGAATTGAAAATTGAATTGTATTCTCTCAAACCACAGAGGTAGGAGAGAAATGCACACGGTGGTCATCAGTTCAGTTGTATTTATACTGAAAAAGGAGGTGTTTTGTACGTGAACCTCATCTGTGGAGCCAACATGTCCCACCTTCAGCCCTATATTCTGTTGATTGCTTCCTACTTGAGGTGTGATAAACCCAGAAAAAACTTAAGAAAAACAGAATGGAACCTATCAGTTTTAAACAATCTGATTCTCTTTGTTGTCTTCACCTAAAGAAGAGAAAACAGCTAAACAATCTTAACAGTCTAGTCATAAAAAACAGGAGGTGATCCTGCCCTGAGAGCAACTACTGGTGCAGAATCTGATCAGGTCAGAGGTGTTATTGCTACATAAAGTCTCTAAGCAGCTTCTTACATTTCTTTTTAGGGAGAAACAAAAATCTATTGATATAAAGTCCAAATTTAAGCCAAAGCTGAAATGCCCCAAATACTTCTGGTTTTCCATAGTCAGACGTCAGGAAAGGAACCTAAATATTATTGCTGGGGGTAAATGATTATTTTTAAAACGATTAATCGGGCGATTATTTTATCGATTAGTCGACTAATCTAACGAGTAATTGGATGATTATTCTAACGATTATTCTTCAGTTGTTTGATTAATAAAAACCATAATGTATCAAATAAATATAAAAACATATTTAATTATATAGTTTATTAAACACAGTTTTGCAAAGAAAATAAAAAAAATAGAATTATACTAAATAAAAAGGTGTGGGGGGGCACTGTGCCGTGCAGTGTTTTGTTGGACTGCATATTATCTAAATGTGTTAACAGATATTTGGATAAAACAGCACTGTTTCACACTAAATTACATATTTCTATTCCATTAAAAAGTCTAATCATGAAAGGTGATTCATGATGGTGGGTGATTTCTGTAGGAATTATTTTCCGGTGGCACTTTAGCTTCTACTAACCGGTAAAAAAACCTTTTTCATGTCGGTAAACAGAGTTATGACCAGAAAACATCAAATCTAGGAGCTGATCCAGACCATAATTTGATCATGTGACGTCCGTTTTTACAATTATTTTGCTTATTATATTTTGTAATTATTATAGTCCCGCCCACGAGAGACAAGGGGGCGGGACTTCAGGGGGCGGGGCTTCAGATGCTCCAACAAGCTGGTCTGGTATCAACTCCAAAAGTTTTTTTTTAAAGTTTTCACAGACTTTTGATGAGTTAGGGATGTTTTTTGGGGTTTTTTGCAGGACTTTGTTGGCTGTGAGGAGGTCGCAGTTTCAGTTTGTTTTGGTGACCCACGTGTGGCGGTGATACGTCACTAAAGGCCTACTAATTATACTAATTACCTACTAATCACCAAACGTCCTGCAGTGTTTATTTAGGGCCTTCATAGAACTACGTTTCCATGTAAACAGACGGTACAGTGGGGTTTTAATAGGACTAACGCTGAACTCAACCAGTAAACATGTTTCTGAGGCTACAGAGGGACGTAGCGGCTGGCGGCCTGCACAGCTGCAGCAGGTCAGGTACTAGTCACACGAACCTGGAGCAGAAGTCCTGGAAGGGCCTCCGGACGGGGAAGCCGGTGCGCCGGATCTTGACCGTCTCCAACATGCCGGAGTACCTGAGCTGGTTCAGAACCACCGTCTGGTCGAAATGGTCAGGCATCTGGAAGACAGGGAGAAGGTAAAGAAGATAAGGTTCCTGGGCTCTTTTCTTCTTTTATTTAAAATAAAAACTGTCCTGAAACAGTCACCCCCCCCCCCATAAAACCAAAAACCCTCTCAGCAGTGATGGCATCACGCTCAGAGAAGCCCGTCCACCCCGTAACCCCGGTGGGCGTCCAATAAGAGGGGGCTTTCATAGACGCTCCTAAGGACCCTTTCTTTGGATCTTCTTGGATTTGCATACGAGGGGACAAAGACGAGCTGTCAGGACGCCGCCCTCCGCCCCCCGGCCCCCGGCCCTGTTTTCTGTCACGCTCGTTTCCTCGTTTCCTCTTTTCCGCAGATCCATCCCTGCGGCTCCGATAACTGGCTGCAGTGTCGGATCGATGAGGACGTTAGTGTCCTCCACGTCCTGAAAGGGCCGTCAATGTCTGTTTAGCAGAGCTCTGCAAACCGAAAACTCTCCTTTCATACGTCAACCGGACATTTATCGTGGACAGATTTATATATATTTGCTATTTCTATCCGGAAAGGTTCAATCTGCAACTTTAGATTCAGAAACAAGCGCGAGAGACGGAGTGAACGATCCCTGGAGAGGAAAGTTCTCACGAGTCCCTAGTTTAGAGTTTATACATAAAGGACTCGACACTCAAACACATCTTTCATCACACACTAGAGCTGATGCCGGAAGATTTTACATTACAGGACTGTCTCAGAAAATTAGAATATTGTGATTTTCTGTAATGCAATTACAAAAACAAAAGTGTCAAACATTCTGGATTCATTACAAATCAACTGAAATATTGCAAGCCTTTTATTATTTTAATATTGCTGATCATGGTTTACAGTTTAAGAAAACTCAAATATCCTATCTCAAAAAATTAAGACTATTCTGGGAATCTTAATCTTAAACTGTAAACCATAATCAGCAATATTAAAATAATAAAAGGCTTGCAATATTTCAGTTGATTTGTAATGAATCCAGAATGCATGACATTTTTGTTGTTTTAATTGCATTACAGAAAATAAAGAACTTTATCAAAATATTCAAATTTTCTGAGACAGTCCTGTAAATATCATCTGAATCCGAGTGTACAAGCTTTATCAGAAGTAAAATAAACTTTTTTTTTTAGCATTGTTTGACAGTTGATTATTCATTTTTTTTTTGTTTTTTTTCCAATAGAGCGCCCCCTTGTCTCAAAGTATAAAAAACATCATAATTCATATTGTTATGCAATGATTTATTTCAAATAAACTTGAAACTTGAATGTTGATTGAAAGGTTTTGGAGCGATAGCGAGTGATGAGAGGGCCGATGGTGACGGAGATGGAACTGCTCCTCTTTCCAGCTAATACATTCAGGGATGGGTGGTAGTTTCCCCCCCAGGGGGGGAGCCAGGTGGGGGTTAAAGGAGCAAGAACATTCAGGAGGAACGCTCCATCCGGAGCTCACGGTTCCCGGAAACAACCAACGGCTCTGATCCAATAAAAGCTCTAAAAACCTCCAGTTCAAAGCGTTGGGCGCTCATTTCCCACTCAGGGTCACATCATCCGGGTTTAAAGATTTAGGGATTTGATTAAACATCCATGAAAATGAGGCTTCTCCTCCTTCCCGACTGGTTAAACCCGAGACTTTCCTTCCCTGCGAGGATCAACATTCCTACTTTGATGAGTCTCTTTGTCAGAGCCGAGCCTGCAGGTCCGAATGAAGGATCCAGCGGCGGATTATCGGTGGCCGCTCAGCGGGAACCTGGATCCCTGGAACAATGTTCCCGCTGGTAGTGGTAGAAGGTGCAGCCCAAATCCGGCCCAAATCCCCCCCGGCCCGGCTGGAGTTACGGATCGGTCCATTTATTGGTTTTAATTCTTTTGCTCGTCCTCGGGAGTCGGAACTGAGCAGTGCGTTGTACCGATGTATCGATTGATCGGCTTGTATCGAGCGACATTCAGAGATCAGCTGATACCGGCGCCGATGCATCATGGTAGTAGTGCAATTACAGGTGCAGATGCACCTACCGCTACAGGTGCACCCACCGCTGCAGGTGCACCCACCGCTGCAGGTGCACCCACCGCTGCAGGTGCACCCACCGCCGCTACAGGTGCACCCACCGCTACAGGTGCACCCACCGCTACAGGTGCACCTACCGCTACAGGTGCACCCACCGCTACAGGTGCACCCACCGCCGCAGGTGCACCCACCGCCGCAGGTGCACCTATCGCTACAGGTGCACCCACCGCTACACGTGCACCCACCGCTACAGGTGCACCCACCGCTACACGTGCACCCACCGCTACACGTGCACCCACCGCTACAGGTGCACCCACCGCTACAGGTGCACCTACCGCTGCAGGTGCACCTGTAGCGGTGGGTGCACCTGTAGCGGTGGGTGCACCTGTAGCGGCGGTGGGTGCACCCACCGCTACAGGTGCACCCATCGCTACAGGTGCACCCACCGCTACAGGTGCACCCACCGCTACAGGTGCACCTACCGCCGCAGGTGCACCTTCCCCTACAGGTGCACCCACCGCTACAGGTGCACCCACCGCTACAGGTGCACCCACCGCTACAGGTGCACCCACCGCTACAGGTGCACCTACCGCTACAGGTGCACCTACCGCTACACGTGCACCTATCGCTACAGGTGCACCTATCGCTACAGGTGCGTCCACCGCTACAGGTGCGTCCACCGCTACAGGTGCACCTACCGCCGCTACAGGTGCACCTACCGCCGCTACAGGTGCACCCACCGCTACAGGTGCACCTACCGCTACAGGTGCACCCACCGCTACAGGTGCACTTACCGCTACAGGTGCACCTACCGCTACAGGTGCATCTACCGCTACAGGTGCACCTACCGCTACAGGTGCACCCACCACCGCAGGTGCACCCAGGTGTAGGTGTATCTACTCCTACAGGTGCACCCACCGCTACAGGTGCATAATAAGCCTTGGCTTCAGCCTATACCTTTTCGGTTACACTTAAAATATTGGACCTTTTTTTTTATGTTGTATCCAAATGGACCGAAATAAAAAAACTCAAAATCAAAAAAATCTATGCAAGGCAAACCTGCAGCGCAGTAACCACCTGTACGGTTATGAGTATGAAGAGAAGAGGTCCAATAACTCGTTCAGCCAGAGAATCGGTGGAAGCGCTAGAACCTCCGTCATTAAAGGAGGGTAACCTACACCACCACATGACACCACATGACTTTTGTAATTGATTAAGTGTCCAGTCAGGAAATTAAATGAGAGACTGGCACCTCTTTACAACAGCCTTCCAGTCCGATTACTGGGAGGACGAGCGGGAAAGCGGAGGGAGCCCGCGCTGATGGGAGGACTTGTTGAACCGAGAGTGAGCTGAGAAACTCCCAGAATCAGCTGCTTCATCAGAGGAAAAACCTGAGGAAAGAAACTTCTCCTCCCTCATCCCTCCATCCTGGACCCGATGGCTCCTGCAGCTCAGGACCAGAACTAAAAACCATCTCCAGACTCTGACATGCAACATTTATCCTGCTCTCCGTCTGAAGGCGTCAGGTCTCACCTTGCATCGCCGCCGCAGAAATCGTAGCGGATCCTTCTATTTCCTTCAGATCGCAGATGGATTAAGAGCAAAAACTTCCCCGAACAGCTGGCGGTGTCAGCGGCTCCTCGGCTCGCCGACTCTGCCGGCTCTGGCGGCTCGCAGCCGAACAAAGGCTCTCAAACCCACAACTCCACTCCCCCTGCTCTCTTTCTAATGTGCCGAGTGGGAGGGCCGTGGTTGCCATGGCGATGCATCTCCCGCTGAGGCTAATTTGTGCTGGCCACTTGTAGGGTCTGACCGTGTGTGTGTGTGAGAGAGAGAGGAGCCTGTTTACTTTCAAACATGGTGGTGGGGGTTTCTGGGGGGGGATTCGGGTTCTGCTCGGATCGACTACGTTAAGGGCCAATCCCAATACACCCTCTACTTTCTTCCACTAGCCCTCTCTCACTACCACTACCCCTAAAAAGGAAGCCACAGATTTTAGGGCCCTTGAAATCTTCCCAGGGGCCTACGGTGTAGGGTACGGCGTACGGCGTGGCGTACCCTACGCCGTAGGCTCTGCGTTGGTGTAACGCAGAACCATAAATCAGCCTTTATTCTGGCGAGGTTTGGAAAAGACTTCGCAACAACGGGCAAACGAGTGATTATGTACATTCACTGAGTGAATATTATGAAAGTAAAATATATATTTCTCACTAGAAATGTAATCAAAACGCATTTTTATGCAGAAACTAACTCAAAATATTGATTTTACTCACTAAAAAATAAGTCTGCCATGTTTTTTTTCTTGATTCAGTCCGCAAATGACGACGAAAAGCATTCTGGGAAATTTTTCTGGCCCTAGTTCAGCTAGTGTGCATCTGAAAACCCTTGCTCCGTAGGGACAGATTCATAGCCATAACCCTTGTTTTCTCCACTACCCCTAGGTGAAAAGAGGAATTAGGACACCACTACCCTCAAGGGAACGCGCAAAATTTAAGGGTAGGGCTGAAAAGTAGAGGTAGGGGGAGTACAGGGGGACAGGGCTGCAGAGTTCACCTCCTGGCCACTAGGGGGTGAGACCCAACACTGAGTCAGACATAAACCCATTAACGGTCCGGTACCCACAGCTGGGTGTGTGTCCCAGAAACGCTCAAATCCAACGAGTTTGAATCCCTCGTCAGGTGAAATAACATAGAGGCCAAAAAGGGGTGTGGTTATTTTGATTGACAGCTACTCGGCTCTTCAAGATTCAAGATTATTTGTCATTGTTCAGATTTCATAAGAATGAAATAACAGGTGCTTCATCGCAGGTGCTGGTACTAATATAAGTGCAAGATAAGGAAAGAAAAACCACCTCAAAATAAAACTTGCATAAACTTTGCATTTGAGTGAACTAGACCTGGAAACAGGCATTGTGGCATAAAATTGTCAAATTGGTTTAATTCACCGTACGGATTGTTACAGATTACTTTTGTTATACTGTATTTGACCCGATCTTCGTACGTTTTGACTAAAGAAACGTAATTCTTGCCATTGTAAGAATGAGATGCACCTGCTGTACTCTACTGCCCTTACTTTTTAACAACTTTTTATTATTTTACCTCTTTTCTTATCATTTTATTTGTTATTTACTGTTTAATTGTTTCTTGCTGCTTTTAATGTTGATGTAAAGCACTTTGAATTACCTTGTGTTGAATTGTGCTGTACAAATAAACTTGCCTTGAACTAAGTGAAGCGAGCAGCAAGACGTATTCTGACGATAACTTGACTTTCTTGCACCAACAGGTTTAGAGTACGCCTAGAAACCTGCGGGTCAAAGGTGGCCGAGGCCAGACGGGTGTTTGTGTTACGCAATTAAAGCTAATCCCAGTTTTAAAGGATTATTTTATCCAAATGCATTGAGAAACACCAACAGTGGGAGTGTTTACAGTGACACGGCCGATGACGGACGAACTGCTCATTCCGTGATGAACTAATGTGACAGAAATAAAACCATCTGCTGTCAACACCGTCCAGTTCAGATGACAACAACAACGAGGAGAATCAATACCCGGATCAATCAGAATCTGTTCCAGTCCCCCCGTCTCTTTGTGAGACTCGTCCTGGCCGCGCTCCGAGCCAGCTGCCTTTTGTTCGTCCTGCCAATGTATTGACATTTCCACCCGCGGCTCACTAGCCATCTGCAGAAGTCCCAGCAGCCCTTTCACCCCCTCCCCCCCGACGCGTCACGCCAGCCCTGAGGCCTCTCTACGTTAGCCGGTCTCAACCTTTCTGGGGTCCGGAATCACCAAAACTCTGAACTCTGATCGCTACATGGGCCGGTTTCATGGCCCGGTCCGACAGAAGCTCCACATAAACAACACAGAGGATCCGGATCCGTTCCTGTAAATCCCAACATGATATAATCTTTATAAAGTCTCTTGTTGCTGCTTTTCTTTTCCTGTGGCTCAGAGTTTGCTACATTCAGAACAATTTAATACGAGCCATCATCTACTACTTTTCTTCTCCTTTGTGTTACTGTGCTTTAGTACGGAGTATTGGGGCCATGCAGGAGAAAAAATATTGAAATAATATGTTGAAATACAGTTTTGAGAAAAAAGTCGAAATGTCGAGAAAAAAGTCGAAATGTCAAGATTAATGTTGAAATACAATTTCGAGAAAAAAGTCAAAATGTCGCCTTTTTTCCCGACATTTCGACTTTTTTCTCGAAATTGTACTTCAACATTAATCTTGACATTTCGACTTTTTTCTCAACATTTCAACTTTTTTCTCGAAGTGCATAATGAAAAAAAAAATCTTCCTCCTCTCGAATATTATTTTTATTTTTCTCCTGTCTGGCCCTAATACTCTTCCGTACTTTAGTGATGTGCGGATCAATACTGAAATATCGATACTTCCGATACCTGTTTGCTCTAAAATCAATTCTCAAATTAAAATATCGATACTTTTGATACTTCAGTAATTTGTGGTGATGTATATCATTAACAGGAATACGGGTGAAAGTAACTAAACTATTCAGATTTTGTCTAAATGACACGCTGCTGGTAGGAACTACTTTTTATCACTCATTTTTATAGTAGTTCTTATTTTTGTTTATTATTCTCTTGTTTATTTTAATGGTTTCATTATTTTACTTAGAATCTTTTGTTAACTCAGGTTTTTCTGTTGTTCTAACGGCTCGGCTGTACTTTGAATGAGGCCGATACCTCAGTAAACTTCTGACTTTAAAATAAGTAGCTAAATAAGTGACTCTAATGTCTTGTATTCTTAAGCTAAAATAATATAAAATACGCCAATTTTTCTGATTTATCAGGCACATTAGGTGTATTTGAACCAAGTATCAGTATCGAATTGGTAACAATTTTACTCAATATCGGAAAGGAAATTGGTGGTATCGAACATCACTAGTGTTTATCATCATCTTCTTTCTAACATTAGCAAGATTTCCAATTAAAATACAAGGAATTACACTTGTAGACAGTAAAAGAAGGTCATGTTACCCTCTGTAGTTCAGGTAGATAAAGGTCTCGTTCACATTTGAGTAAAATAATTATCTATTTCTATAAATGTCAGAGGATCCTTTTAAAAAAAAAATATTTTATCATCACGGACCCCCGGGTGAGAAACACTGACCGGTGACTGGTGAAGAAAACTGACGCAGCCGAACAGGCCGATGACAGAGCCGATGACAGGGCCTCCTCTCTGGGGTCCTCTGACCCCTGACCCCCCCGGGGACGCACTAACCCCCCCCCAGAACCCGACCACATTAACTTCCACTCAGGACTTGTTACACATTCGATCTGAGAGTCCAGACGGCAACGACTCGCCTCGTAACGACAGCGCTGGCCGTCCAGCTGGCGTCTCCGGGGACCGGCATCACAACAGTCAGGCTGCTTCTCAGAAACATTCATGTGTTCACAACTCTTCATCCTTTAAAGAGGAATTCGATAAAACAACTACTGCCCTACGGATTAACTTTTATTAACTGATTTGGTGAAACTTGAACATGCGAATGATACTTTGATTATCGTCTGTGATCGATCAATCCCCCTTGTTTTGGTTGGAGCTGCCTGGAGACGGTTTCAGCCGCGCACCCCGGAGGAGGTGGTTTTACAACCTTATCGGATCTGACAGAGGAAATAAGATTGTTTTTTTTTACAACTAACGCCACTAAATGTTAATTACTACTGGTCACAGCTAGTAATCGCTATAGAAACGCTGAAATGGATCATGTGATCATTTCACCTGCATGGTCAGTACACGAGGAGTTTCAAAATCTGTAAACATTTGAAAAACAAATTCGTTTTCTAGCTTATATAGAGCGCAATAAATGTAAATCTCACTTTAGTGCCACCTGGAGGCTGGTCATGGTAATTACATGGTACAAGTTCACTTTCAAAATGATGCCAGATGGTTCGCTGGAAATAACTAAAGTTATTTGCATGTTCTGTCGATTTGAAATGAATTAAAACCGTTTTGATCCCACTAAGGAGAAGGGGATATTTTTTGAGCTTTTTATTTTCGTCCATATGAGGTTAGACATGATTACATGGAAAATTTAACTGACCAATGCATGCACTTCTTGTACAATGTTTGTGATGCATATGGTTCATTGTTTTACATTGAGCTGCTTAAGGAATCTTAAGTTAGTCTTTACAAGTGTAAAGTTGGAGACTACATTGTGTTTGTATTTATGAAGGAATGTTACATTCAGGTCAAAAGCTTTTTTTTGTGGAAAGTTACGTAAACATTGGCATAAAGCAAGCATATTTGCCCTTTCTCATGTTGTTAACATAATTAAAAACATTAAAAAAATACCTTAAGGTAATTTAGAACAGCAAAAAATACACATGGGATTAAAAAAATGTATCGTTTGTATGTATATATATATATTTATTAAATGGCTCTGACGAGTTTGAACGTTGAAACTGTGACAAACTCTCTCACCCAAAGAAAGGAAAGCATGAAAAGATTCTCCTATCCATCCAGAAATCTGAGCTGTTGTGGATGTGACGAGGGGACAGAACAGAGCTCTCGTACATGCATGGACGGACGGACAGAGGGACTCTCTGTCTGAACGACTGCAGAGCAGCACAAAGCTGCGTTGGTGACGCTCACATCTGCGTCACGACACTCCGATGCCGGTTCTGGTCACATGTTCAGCTCACGGACGGCCCGGGTCTGTCCTAACGGGCCCAAGTAACGGCTTTGACACCAACGAGTCTCCAGCCTCAGATCCTTCACGCTCCGTTTACTTTTCTCACGCGCCCCCCCCACAAGGGCGACTTTTAAGAGCTGCTCTTATTCCGTGAGAAAAGCTTTTAGCTCAGACTGTTGACTCTGGTGAGAGATCTGCACACAGAAGCTGGAAGAGTCTCTTTCCCTGAGTGGTTAGTCACTTCTACCTAATGGCACTTTTCCACTAGCACCTACTCGGGTCGGCTCTCCTCCACTCGGTTTGGTTCTTTTCCACCAGGGGTCTAACGTGTCGAGTAGATACTTTTCTGTTTCTATTCTGCAGAGCGGCTGAGTCGGGCTGTGATGTCATCACACTCCAGGCCACTGATTGGTCGGGGGGTTGGAGTCAGACGTCTGAGTCAGGATGTGACATCAGAGAAAGAGACTCTGACGGAGATTCTTGTTCATTTTATTCCACCAGCAACGGCAGCAGAAATCTGTTTGGTGATCCAACTCTGAGGGTCAGATGTTCATAAACCTGGTGCTGAGGAGAGAATTAAAAAGATCTAGACGGAGATAAGGAACGACCAGATCTACCAGGAGCTCTGTCTCTTCATAGCTGCTGGTGGCTACCAACGGACTTTTCAGCAGCGCCGAAAAGAACTAAATAAAATTAAAAAGCTTTGCCTCTTGAAGCTTCTCTCACTCTCATTTTTTAACTTGATAATGAACACAAGCCACAGATCCAGCAGCACATCTATCATCTCCTCCAGGTTCTACATCTTTAGTGTTGTTGTCTTCTTCCTTTAGATCACACAATCAAATACGTCACAGCAGCTTCTCCAACCTCCTACTTCTGCTCCAGGTGATGGATTGTAGTGGAAAAGAAACCAGGCCTAGATGAGATGAGTAGTTGCTGGTGGAAAAGAGCCTTAAGTCTCTTCCGTCTCTTCCTGGGTCGTGTTCGTCGGTCGTGGTGAACTGATATGAATTGAAAGATTAACCTCGGTAGAAAATCTGAACGCAGATTCTCAGAAAAAAAGCTGAAAATATACTGATTAATAAATCACGACTAATCCTTGTTTTGTGTTGTGACGACACTGAAAGCAGTAAGAAATTCTCACGTGAGCTTTTACAAACCTCAAAAATTACTATTTTACATTTACAACACTTCATAAACATGATCTACCGGGGATCAGGACCCGCCGGTACGAGGAGCCGCCCAGACGTCATCAATAGACGAGCCCTGCATGCTTGACAACTCCTGCCTGTTGCCTGGCAACGTGGGGTCAAAGGTCACCAGACAGGGGGGATTACTGAATGGGAAGTGGTTCCCAAACATGGTGTGCTCTGACCGACTGACATTTACCCAAGGAAAAGTGTGTGTGAGGAATGGGCGATATTTTACCGTTCACAAATATACCGTCAAAAAAATTGTCATCTCGCGGAAAAAACGATAAATTCCCGTTGATGACGTTTTTGTGTGAAGCTGATTTATGGTTCTGCGTTAAATCAACAGGAAGGAAGGAAGAAAGAAAGAAAGAAAAGAAAGAAAGAAAGAAAGAAAGAAAGAAAGAAAGAAAAGAAAGAAAGAAAGAAAGAAAGAAAGAAAGAAAGAAAGAAAGAAAGAAAGAAAAGAAAGAAAGAAAGAAAGAAAGAAAGAAAGAAAGAAAGAAAGAAAGAAAGAAAAGAAAGAAAGAAAGAAAGAAAGAAAGAAAGAAAGAAAGAAAGAAAGAAAGAAAGAAAGAAAGAAAGAATAAATTCCCGTTGATACGTGTTTGTGTAACAAACATGGCGGATCTGAGTCATTCCAGTTTTACAGGTGTAACTCATTTAATTGTTTTTTATTAATTCAATTTAATTGGTGTAGTTTAGTAGCATTTAGTATCTTTTAGAGCAGTGATTTGGCTCCAAAGAGCTGAATGTGGTGATAGATTTATAGTTAAAGGTGGAGTTGAATTGGTATTTTTTATATCGTCATTTTTATCGTTATCAGGATAAATGCCAGAAATTATCGTGATACATTTTTTAGTCCATACCACCCCATCCCTAGTGTGTGTGTGTGTGTGTGTGTGTGTGTGTGTGTGTGTGTGTGTGTGTGTGTGTGTGTGTGTGTGTGTGTGTGTCAGACTCACCCTTGTGTGTGTTGGGTTTGATGCAGCGGATGAAGTATGGGTTGGAGGTGCCGAGCGTCGCCATCAGCATGTGCAGCGAGTTCTGAAAGGAGCCAAACACCTCCGTTACCTCCAGACTCCCCATCATCCTCTGCTTTCCAGACGCGTCTTGAATGTGTCTGGTTTTTACTTGCCTTGAACTGGGAGCTGACGGTGGGCCGCCGGTGCTTGGAGCTGGTCCTCAGCGTGTCCTGCTTGTTGCGGCTCAGGACGTGTTCGAACAGGTCGTAGACAAAGTCCAGCCTGGCGGGACCCGAGACACGGGACATGTTAGAGACCGGGACATTTTAGACCACTGTTGGCCTTTTAAACTCTCGCCACACATCACAGATACGTCACATATGCCCCTTTTCAACCAAACCGGTTCCAGGTTTAATCAATTCATTAAAAAAGGAGATATAGGGGTGATTCTATGGGAGGAAAAATGTAATATCAAAGAAGTGGTGAACCTCGGCGGGGGAAGGGTCTTGGGGGCGACAGCAAAAGTGTATGTTTTGTTTATGTATATCTTTAATTTGTTAGGGGCAGTACTGGAATTGAGGGGGGATGAGGGGGACGGCATCCCCCCTGAAATAAAAACAGTCCAAAATCATCCCCCCTTTCCATCCCTTATGTCATTTCATCAATGAATGTGGTTTTACTGCTATTTCAACATTTACAAAAATAACACCAGAAAAATCACTTATTTGACAATTTTCACCTGTTTCAGGTAAAGATTTATCTTCTCATTACAAGCAAAAAAAATCTTGTTCCACTGGCAGATGTTTCTACTTATTTCAAGTGAAAATCTACTTGAAACAGGTGGGTTTAAGACTGTTAATTCAAAAGTGTCCTTTATAAAAATATCCTGTGTGTGAATAAAAAAAATCAATAAAGATATTGTAAAAAAAAGAAAAAAAAAAACACACTTTTGCAGCGTAACTGAGGTTTGCAGCGTCGTAATGACGTAACTCCCCTTAGTACCCGAGCTGTGGAAAAACAAACTGGTTCTCAGCTGGTTCCTAGTTGAATGAGTTGTGAACCAGAACCAGTTCTGGAACCGGTTTGGTGGAAAAGAGGTAATATAGGGATCAACTTCATTCAAGGAATGTTTTGATGGACACCAGAATAACCGGTGCAATGTTTTTTAGCCTTTAAATATGTTTAAAGGTATGAAAAACATTAAAGTTTTCAGTTATAATTGCATAAATTGTCTATATTTCATTACTGTCTTGGGGTTACATTTGCATAAAATGCTAAAAACCCAAATTCTCAAAAATTAAAAACCGAAATAGACAGAAAATTGAACT